>NC_027752.1:38785516-38785721 GCF_000695525.1 Brassica oleracea var. oleracea
CAAACTTGTGAAATAATCCAGTCAAATGCAAAACTAACTTATGACGACTGAAATGTAAGTCATCTAGCTTTTTTGGAGTTTTTTTTAACCAAGCAAAAGTAGACGACTTATTTTTCAATCGTCTCAGATAACAGATTTCAAAGTCAATTGCAAAAATAACCTCTGCGTTGACCAGATGACTTATATTTTAGTCGTCTTGAAGACT
>NC_027752.1:38785731-38786709 GCF_000695525.1 Brassica oleracea var. oleracea
GACCTAAATGGACGACTTCTCTGGAAGTCTACTAGATGACCTCCGTGGATATCGTCTGCGTCAATGTTTAATAAACTTGAATTTTCTCTATAAGTATAAAAACTTTTTAACATTTTCTTGTTAATTCATTTTTATTAATGAATATGTGAGCTACTGAATGAAATTTATAACTTAATTGGTGATATTTATGAGGTTACCAACATTCACGTTAATTAAAGTTTCTAACTGATCCGAGAAGACTTCCGTGGAAGTCTTCTACGCTAGTTTTTGAATAACTTGTATTTTTAAGAGTGATAAGTAACTTCAAGATATGTAAAACTCATATTTTCAAAATATGTTTTCTCCCTTGGTTTTACTAAATTTGACTAAGTTTTCAACACAAACTTATAAAAAATATGATATGCTTTGACTAGTTACTATTGTTTGTTTCCATCTCTTAAGTATTATTGTTATAGACACTAATGATGATTATTGTTATGAGTTGGAAGAAGGGTTAAAATGCTTCTTAAAATGTTGTATCAATATGAAGCTACCAACATTCTTGTTTATTAAGATGAGAAAAAGACAATTGGAGTTTATTATTGCATATGAGAGATCCAAAGATAAGAAAAAAGCTATTAAAGTCTATTATTTCATTGATTTGTAAATGTGTAAACACATTGTTAGCACATGTATTACATCTTGGGAAACATTATTACAGATTTTACAAAAAATTCACAACTAAAAGAGTGGACATGCAAATCACAAAATAGACCACAAACAAAACTATTATAGATCATTCATCTACAAAGACAAGGTTGGACTCCACTTGATATGCAAGAAGACTTTGACAGAAGACTTCTAGGAAGTCCAGATGACTTCCTGGAAGTCGTCTAGCGCATTATATTTTAGACGACTAACAGGTAAGTCGTCCCAGAAGTCTTCCAGATCTGAAAACCTTGCATATCAAATCCAGATCTGAAAAACCTGCATATCAAA
>NC_027752.1:38786751-38817027 GCF_000695525.1 Brassica oleracea var. oleracea
AAAACGCTCAGATCTATTATGAAAGGGAGACTTCGTCAGAAGACTTTAAAAAATTCCAGACGACTTCGAAGAAGTCCAGACGACTTCCAGGAAGTCCAGACGACTTCGAGAAAGTCTAGACGACTGAAATGGAAGTCGTCTGGAAGACTTCCTGGAAGTCGTCTGGAAGACTTCCTGGAAGTCGTCTAGTGCATTATATTTTAGACGACTAACAGGTATGTCGTCTCTGAAGTCTTCCAGATCTGAAAAACCTGCATATCAAATCTAGATCTGCATATCCAAAAACGTTCAAATGGCTTAAAAACAGAAAAAATGAGTGAAAGATAGATAAATCTACATTTATAGAACACACAAAAATACATATCTAAAATTAATAGATCTATCTCTAAATGAGTGGAAGATGAGTACCATCTGATTAAAAACTTGCAAAAAAATAGATTAATAAGAAAGACATGAGACAAAACTTAAAAATTCATATAAAGTTTGGTGTTTTCAAGTCAAAGAGATTAGAGAAAGTTTGAAATTTTTTAGAATGATGAACATTACATTTTTGTTGCAGCCATTTGAGAGGAAGAGAGAGAATGTGTAAATTTTTCTTTATATAGGGAGACAAAAAATCCAATTAGGTTAAATATTTTTAATTCAGACGACTTCCTAGACAACTTACTTGTAAGTCGTCCAGAAGACTTTAATATTTTTAGCGGGAAATTAAAATATTTTTAGCGGGAAACTAAAATAGAAGACTTCCCAGACGACTTACAAGTAAGTCGTCTGGTTTAAATTATTTAAGCGGGAAAATAAGTTTAAAAAAAAAATATGCGGGAATATTTGGACGACTTACATGTAAGTTGTCTGTTTTAATTTCTTTACCAGACGACTGAAATGTAAGTCGTCTAGACCCTAAACATAACTCATAAACTTAATTAACTAACTAAACACTTCATAAAATCAAATTAAACTTCAAAAGTGTTTACTATATACAAAAATAAACACGTATAGATAAAAATTTAATTTTTCAAAAAAACATTCAAGCTTTCCAAAATCTAACCCTAAGAATACATACAATACTACAACATATGTTGCCAAACCCTAGACCAAAGAATACCATGATTCACTACCTACACTCATCTATGTTGAAAACAATACAATTTTGTTATATTTTAATTTATATCACTTAAAATTGTTTATAATTACATGATTTTAATTTTTCGTTTATCAAAATATTTTTTAAAAATTTAAAAAATTATTTTTAAGATCAGCTATACCAGAAGACTTACTTTGAAGTCGTCCAGACGACTTCCAACATCTCAGACGACTCAGACGACTTACTGGTGCTATATTCGTAAAAATGGTTTTTGTTTTTTTGTTTGGTCACAAGGGGCTGAGCTGTAATTTTATAAGGCTTTTAGGTTAGTTTTGCATTTGATTCAAGTTTGGATATATGTTTTGGGTTAAAATCAAATTGTGGGTTAATTTTGGCAAATTTTCCTAAAATCTATCTAAGATTATAATTTCAAATATATGCGTGCATATTCTTAAATATAATTTTTATGTTTAACTAAATCAAATTTATACTAAAATATTGATAAAAGAAAATTTACAATATTAATTAAATTTTATTTAAAAATATAATTTATATTTATCTGTCAAAAAATATTTTAAATTTTTTTAGACACTATATCAATGATTCGTTACACTAGATTTCAGTAGTAATTAAGCACTAGACAACTAAACATAATTTCTAACTTTTTTATAATCTGTGTAAAATAGTTCCACACGCTTCCTACTCTTAGGTTCTTGTCTCGTATCAAGTGTCCAAAACTATTTATACAACGGTAAAAAATTATATGAACTCGTGAAAGAAATTGACAAAAACAAACAAAAGTCCACAACGGCATTATTTGACTCTCCTCCTATCTGTTCATCGCTCCCCCCACTTCCCACGCCACCACCTTCTTCTGATTATGAATTAAAATTATTTGGTTAAGCTAAAATAAACACGTTAAAATACTATATATAAAAACACTCGTGTTTAAGAAGATTGATAACACGCTAACAACTTCAAATAAAGAGATGTGAATATGGACTTTAAAATGTAATACGACCTGTTCTTTTTCTTTTCATCATGTAATACCACCTGTTCATGGAATATCCAAGTGCGTGTTTTATGTTTGAAGTATATATTATTTACTATAAACGATGAGTACTATAAACGATGAGCATGTCATTGTATTTTTTTAGAACAAAAGAATCTAGAACATAGCAGCGGCTACAGTCACTGTAAAACAAAGAAAATAATAGACTTGTGATATGAATAATAAGATGGATTATTTGGGTTGGTCGACACAAGGTATCGAAATAATATTGGGTATATATATTGGTTTATAATTATTTGATCTTTGACGAAATCGAATGATAATAAGTTATATAAAAGGTCAAAATATATTATTAGTGAAAAAGAGTGGACGGTGCACCTCATTAGAATGTTTTAGCGTGTTCTGAGATACATGCTCGTTTTAAAGATATTAGAAACATATATATTCCAACCTAAAATCTTAGAATCACCTAACTGTTTTATATAAATGTTTAGCATCGAGAATCTAATCAACAAATGACATGGTTGATAATAATCTACAATCTTTTAAATTGGAGATAATATTGTAAGCTTATGAATATATTATCTTAGAAATTGAATTCTTAAGTTTGGCATGTGAGCATTGGAGAAGACTTGACTATTGAAAGAAACAAAAAACAGCCATTGACTCTTTTAAAAACTACACAAGAACATGTTTGCTTTGTTAATTCAAGAACATGAATGCTTTGTTTTTTTTTCTTTTGATAAAAATGTTTGCTTTGTTAATTCACAAACACAAGAAGTAAGAACATTGCGTAACGATAGCTTTCATTTACCAAGTTACAATAATTGTATGATAAGTACAAATATAAATATAATTTCATTTTACAATAGTTGTTTAGTCTAGCCTTGGTACCGTATGTTACAACATATACTACCACTACAGTTCCTATACTACGTACGTATCCCTACAAATAAAAACAACACAAATGTATTTATCAATACATGAATGCAACTTACTAATTAAACCTAATTAAGGATTAATCAGTTCCGTGTGAGGAAAGCTCCATAACTCCAAGAAATCGAACTCCAAGAACTCTTCATAGAGATCCATAACCGGAGGAGGATACACCCAACAATCCAACGGCTCAGAATAATCCAGGTCAGAGTGTGACTTCACGCTCATGTCATAACTCCCCTCTTCAATGTTAGGCAACTCCACAATCTCCTCCAACCTCTCCTCCTCCTTAGACTCCGCCGCCACGTAAGAAGATTCCGGCGACGGTGGTGCTTCCTTCATCTCTGTTTTAGCAGACTCTGACAATTTTCCGTTGACCACCATGGCGGCGGCTTCCGCAGCTGCTGCTTGGATATCATGCGGCGAAGATGACGCCGGACGAGGGAGGACAGAGGCAAGCTCCGGGAAGTTGATGACGGCGGAGGAGCCTTTGATGGCGAGAGCAGCGACGTCGTGAGCACGCGCCGCCATGTCTGCGGTGGCGAATGTACCGAGCCAGATTCTAGTCTTTTTACGAGGCTGTCGGATCTCGGAGACCCATTTGCCCCAGCTTCTCATCCGTACACCTCTGTAAACAGGATGCTTAAGCTTTGAAGAAGATGAAGAAGAATCGTTGCTTCTCTTTCTTTTGTTGTTTCTCGGTGAAGTTTCGGACAAGTGGGTGCTTGTTGTTGTAGTTACATCAGATTGGTCCGAAGACGATGATGTTGGTGATGAAGAACTGTTGGATGACGTCATTTTTTTGTAGTCGTTTGAGAGAAGAGAGACTATTTTGTTTTGTGTGTTTGTGGATGTGAGAGATGTATTTATAGACTGCACATGATGATGTTCAATTCTTTTTTTCTTCTTCTTCTCGCTTTTTGTTAATTATTAGAAAAAGAATTAGCACGTTTTCTGGTATTTGGATCTGAGAATAACTAATAATATTGTAACCTTATATAAAAAAGCAAAATGATTAATATAATAATTTCATGTTGCAGAAAGAAAGATTTTTCATGTTATTTTCAAAAATAAAACCATGCGTAATTAGTTTTCTTTTTGTTATAAAGGAAAAAAAAACAATTATACACAATTAAGTTGTGTTTCAATCAGGCGGCGTTTAGGCGCTATACGGTAGCCAACCGTAATGTTTTTTTGTTATACAGTGTTTTATGCGGATTTATATAATTCGGACGAATAATAGCGTTTAGACGGACATTATGCGGTCTACGCGGACGCCTAGGCGGATTTTAAACATTAATATTCAAAAAAATAAACTATTAGTATTATTATTATTATATTTTATTAATGTTATTATTTATATTACTTTTACTTATTTTATATATTTATATGATTGTAGATATTAGTATAATTGTTGCAAAATTATTTTAAATTTATCATCTTTATATATTTAAAATGACTTTAGTTTTTATAATTTAAAACTATTTATATATGTTAAACTATATACTTATACATAAAAGTGGATTTAAAATATATTTATGTTCAGTTTTTTCAAAATAATGTATATATATTAATCTTATACTTATATTTCGTGTAAAAATATATATTCGTATATACCTCGTTTAGACGTCCGTTTATACGATTAGGCGCTATACAGTGATTTAAAGCGTTGAACGCCTAGCGCGTTGAACACTGGTTTCAATAATACATAACTGAATCAATGGTGACTGATTAGTGGGTCTTATATCTCGAACTGTTCTTGTTTATTTAGACAATTCTTTTTCTTTTTGTCAGCAAGTGGACTAGTATTGCTTATCTAGTTCTTGTTTCTAAGGTTTTACTCCATTAATTTTGGTGGAGATGTGACAAACAATCGAAGAAAATAAAATACCAAATTTGACTAAAGGGAACTAGGCGCTCCATTTTAAGTGACACTTAGCCTACCCATATTTAACTTACCACGAAGCTTTTTCTTGTTTAAAAAGAAACCAGAAAAATTGCAAACATTAGTAGTTACATAATCTATTTAGAGATTTAATCACTCAATAACCAAACTATTTAGGAACATAAGGTTAAAAGGTTAAAGAAACAAGAGAAAAAGATTCAGAGGAGAACGTTTCCGACTTTGTAATGATCATCTAAAATGCTATCGTTTCCTCTTTCAGAGAGACTAGAATCTAAAGTTACTCACGTGTGTCGCTATCAATCTTCCCGTTGAGATAATTTTTATTATTCATTTTCATATATACACAAAAAGAACACACCAATATTAATTACATTTAAACTTTTGAAGACGTCAATTCATCATTTCCGTTACCCATTTGAAAAATATAAAAAAAAGTAACTTTCAACCACTTTTTCATTCTTTTCTATCTTTACCGTTGGTAGAAAAGAAAATATCATAAAAGTTGGCACTCTTATCAAAAACATCAGTTAAAGATATCTACAAATGTAACATTGTGGTCCTATTCTAAGCCCTTTCATAAACTATGTAACGTCAAAACTAAATGAAACAAACGAGGCATAACAAGCAAAGCTGACTCAAAATAGACCAAGCCTACTTTCCCCAAAAGAAAGATCTAAACGTGTTAAAAACTATACAGTTAGGAGATATTGTAATGATTAAGTTGGCCATCAACAGGAGTCAGGAATCTCAACTGAGACTAGGCTGAGTAAGAACCTGACTTGAACCAAAAAAACATATGCTTCATTACATTCATTACCGACTGTGCTCCAAGAAGTAACGGAGAATGTTAATGGAAAGGACTTTTGTTTCCTTGATTTTATTTTATTTCTTGTCTATTTCGATACACCTACAGTCTCTTCAGATATATATAGCAAACGAGAAGGCGAAACACATTTAAAATCCAACAGGTGAAAACAAAAGAAACTCTAAAACTACATGTTCATACCACAGAAACAATGACTCCAAACATAGAACAACGAAGACAAACAAAGGAGAAAAAGAAAGCAAAAAGCTTACCATATGATTCAAATCTACCAGAAAGTAAAACCTCGTCCGTCATCTCCACTTTCTCCTGAAGTCTTTTACAGCTCTCACAGATAAACGTTTTAGCCTCCTCCTCTCCGCGTTCATATCTCATTAAATAACATGTAACACCGGATATTAGCAAAGCATCAAGATATTCTCTTTGTGTCGCGGGCAGATGAAAGATGATCCTGCATCCACATGAACATATATGTTGTTACTGTATATGTAAATCAGACAAGGTGGCTGTAAAAGAAGATTTTACAGCTCTATATTGGGTGAGATTGATTGCAAAACTTACGGAGATGAAGTCAAATGCTCTGGTATCTTCTTTTTTCGGACCATTCATTGTTGAGGTTGGAGCTTGATTAGCAAAACTTGGCTGGAATATATCAGGGAATGCTGACTGACTTCCTCCGCTAGTACCCATAGGGAGAACATTTCCACTGCCCTGAGCGTTCATGTTGCCAAACTGCTGGAAGTTGGATATATTACCAAGGTACTGCTGCTGCTGAGCTAGCAAGCTTGCCATGGCAGCGTAATTCAAAGGTTGAGACGCAAAGGCTGGATTCATCATCATCCCAGGAGGGAAATTAAAGGGCATGACACCTCCAGGAACCATTGGGTTTTGAATTAACCCAGAACTTTGTGAGCCAAGAATGCCTCCAAGAGGATTTTCCGGTGTTTGGTGGCTGGTGGTGCTCGGCATTGCAAATAAATTCTCTGGAAGGGTGTTTGATGACGAGCCTTTCTGACTTGATTTGGTTTCGTCAATGGAGAAGCTTCCCATTAGATCATTTATGCTTTTAGAATCTTTGGGCTCTGCTTCAAGTGCTGTAGTTGAACCAAACATGTCAAATAGCTCAGGCACTTGATTACCACCTACAGCAGTTGGCTTTTCCCCAACAGTCATTCCAGAGAAGAGGTCATCTGCACTTTCTTTTTCTTCATTAGGATGAAATGATACATCTGCAAAAGGGTCATCATCATTTTTCTTCTCACTGCTAATCAATCCAGTGTCAGTGCTATCCCCAAACCAATCGTCATCCATCAATGGAGCTGCTGTAGTCACTGTACTACCAGTATTTATAGCATTTGGCATGTTCAATGTATCTTCTGTTGTATAATCTGAATCACCTGTATCAATCAAGTCAGGTAAATCAACAGGAGTCTCTTGCTTCACAGTATTCTCTGAGCTGCTCATAAAACCCTTTGACTGACCACCAATTAGAAGGCTCAGAACCTACACAAAGCCAGTACTTCGAGTTAAACCATCATATGAACATAATACCAAAAATGAGAGCTTTGTGAATGTTTGCAACAAGGACAATCTTACCTTGTTAGCCTTCTCCCGAAGAGAAGACTGAGGAGAATCTGCGCATCGTTGTATGACATCTGTGTTTTCACTAAAATAAGTGTGTACAATTGAAAAATTACCATCTTCCTTCTTCCTCAAAATGGCCTCAAGGACACATAAAGCTTTCATTCGAACCTATCAAACGAAATTCAAAATGTCTTAATAAGTAAACGTGGGAAGACCTTTTTAATACAACAGAAGGAACAAGCCATCGAAGGAAAATACAAATGATAGAACCAATAAAAGGGTACATTCGCATCAGACAGTTTCATATCATAAACATACCTGCCACATTGGAGACTGGAGCTTCCCCTCAAGAGCAATGCTTAAAGCGACAGTATCCATTTTCGCAGCCTCTAAGATGAATACATGAAGTGCATCCCGAGTTGGCTGCAGGCGTACACCACCAGATGTAACAACTGTTTCCAGCAGCTTTTCCTCACGGGTTTTGCTCTCAAGACGAACTGAACCCGAACTTTCACTTGCGGCCTCTCCAGAAACGTGCCCCCAAGATCCACCACTGGTGTTCTTCGACACCCCATATTTACCATCACTCCCCAGCTTAACCGGATCATATCTACCCGAGTTCTCATTTTCCAAAGTTAAAGATCTGTGGAGATTCGGACCTCTGTAGCTGCTGCTTCCACTCTCATTCTTATTAGACAAATGACCTTGGGCAAAACTACTGATTCCTTGCTTTATCGATGCACTTCCAATACCAACCACCTCACTCAGGAACGACTTATTATCATTAACCGGCACCTGATAGTTAGTATTCCCGAATCCTTCTATGCGTCTGTTGATGCTTTCCGGAGCAGCTGGCTTACTACCATTCTCTTCCGAGAATATAGCAGAGATTGTCTCCTGAGCAGTATCTCGTACAGCCTTATTAAGCGCATCCCCTTTTAAAGGATCTGGATACCCCTTGTAATGAAATAGATTGCGAACCGCCACAGAGTTCCGTTGCATCTCTCTTCTGAACTCTGAGCCAGACTTCCCCACAGCATACTTTATCAGCCTAAGAGCCTGTGTACATACAATTACAACAACCAGAATCAACATAAAGAGTTCACAGAGAGATTTAAACCAGAGCTGGACTGGAAAGCTATCAATCATATTCCCTATCAACTCTAGGCTATAACCAAACAAATAAAGAACTAAATCCTAATCTCTAAAGAGACATTAACCAGTAACCTAAATCAATCCCCATAAGCAACATTCTGAATCAAAATCTTCATGGAGACAAAGGATCTCACAAAGCATAACAATCAAACGTTTCCCAATCAACTAACATGGAGGCAGATGATATCACAAAGGAACAACATTTGAATCAGTCAACCATCGGCTTAGCCAATCAAAACAGAGAAAAAGGGATACAATTACAAACACAAGAATCAGCAAAAACAATCCTACGCTTCCCTATCAACTCTAGGCAATATAATCCTAATCTCAAAGCCAGAAAACTAATGCAACACCTACAAACGATCTCCCAAAGGCAACAAACAACATTACCTTCTGCTTAACGATGGGGCTCTTGTTATCAAGACGTTTCAGAATGAAGTCGGAAAACTCCTTGACGATGGAGACGTGAGAAGAACGAAGGAGGTCGCAGAGCTCTTCCAATTTGTAAACAGGAGCCACCTTGTCTTCGTCAGACGTCACCGCATCGATCATCCGCGACCTCCAATACGATTCCACCGCTCTCCTGCTCGTGTCCATGATCGAATTCCCAAACGCACGACAATCAATCAATCAATCGAAGACTCGATCCTCACACTACCAGATCAGATCCAGAGATCGCGATCGGGAAGCTCGATTTCGCCTGCCTGCAAAACCAATTTAAACGCAGATGTAAAAGTATCCACTTTTGGATATTACGCAAATCGGAATCAGATCGAAATAAGCAGAGATCGGAGAAACTCACCGTCGGTGTGTAGAGGTGACAAAGGAAGGAAGGAAGGAATGAGTCAGTGCAGATTAAAGGTAGCGATTCACAAACTTCGAAAATTAATATGTAAAGGCTTTGCTTAGTTGTCATTGTGTAACCTTATCTGGCCTTTGGGCTTAAATGAATTATGTAAAATGGGTTGATTAAAAAACATACTACATGCTTTTATAAAAATTTATTACTTGCAACATCTATAATTTTTTTCGAAAACTGTATTTACATTCTTATACAAATTGACATTCTACTAATCTGTTTCAATAGACCACTACACCTACACCTTTTTTGACTGTTTTATGAATATATTCACGGTTGATAAATCATTTTGTTTATATTTATTAATAAATCATTTTTCTACAACTCAGCCAAGCCACTCAAATAATGAAGCTTTTCACATTCACATAATTTCTATTTATTTCTGGTACAAGAAAATTCAATAAAATCGATATATTGAGTCAAAAAATAACAGATGTAGAAAAAGAAAAGAGAGCAACACCAAAAACTAACTAAAAACAGAACATTCTAATTGCGGAAAAAGCTGGAGACTTTGTTGACACTCATCATCAAACCATCATCACTCTCTTCTTCTCCTTCATCATCTTCATCATCAACCACCACGTTTCTGAACAGGTTTTTGAAGTAAGGAACAATCTTCGGAAGCACATGTAAATCCGCCATGTTTATACTCATCATATCGAAACCAATGCATGTGTTGTGCATATGAGACTCGTCAATCACCGGAATCTTCGGATACCTCTGGCTAAAATGAGTCAGTATGATCCTGTACACTCCTGCCGATGATCCAACGTCGATTGCTTCTTTAGTCGTGCTATGGTTCTTAGCAACAGCTTCTTCTACCAACGCATCCTCAAACGTGGCCTGTAATAAATAAGAATATGAAATTTAACTAGAACGTGAATTAAGTCATGTAGGCCTGCGGTTTTGAACTGAACCGAAGTCTGCCGAACCAAAATTTTTGGTTAATCCGGTTAGTTTGGTTACAAGTTCGGTTCAATTCAGCAGGTTTATAAAAAAAACTCTGGTTTTCAGAGGAAGGAAACAAATCCGACCAGGTCATGTGAAGGATAAGACTATATCGGTAATAGCCACTTTGCTCTGTTTTCACTCTCATCAAACTTTTTCGCACGTTCTTCGAACAGTGAAAAGTAGAGTCTACGGTACATAATGTTGTCATATTGGGCTGACAAAAAAAAAAAAAAAAAAAAAAGTTGTTAACCAAATCTAGAATAGAACCGAATTAACAAAAATTTCGAACCAAACCGAAATTACGGAATTTAACCAAAATTTTTAACTGAAACAAATTCGAAACCAAAAACTTCGGTTAGTTCAGTAAAATTTTTAAAAACCGAACTACCCAAAGACGCCATGCCTAGTCATGTTTTAGAATATTTTTGGTTAATAAGGAAGCTTCACAAACCTCATGTATAAGAACAGTTGCTCCTTTTGAAGCTTCAACCATCTGAGGACAAGGCCTTGTGTCCCCTGAGTAAACCGTTTTCCAACCCGGAATCTTATCTCCGGCCATGTTCTTCCTCTCTGCTGCTTTCAAAACAACCCCAAAGGCTTGAGGGCAATGCACAACAGGAAAACTAATCAAATCCTCTAAACCCATTTCTCCTAGAACCCTTTTCAGTTTCTTCAAGTACGGTAAAGCTGAAGCATTGTCCGTTACTGGGCTACTCGGTCTTTTGTATATACTCTGCATTGGACTTCCTTTACTAAACAAAGAACCTTCTGCACTACCGTTGCTGGTAGTTTTCTCAGGGCTGGTGGTTTCTAGAGAAGCCCAAGACGTTGAAGTGGTGTTCCTGCAATCAAGAAACTCCATATCCAAATCCTCGAGTCTTTGATACGCATCGAGAAAGTTCTTAAGCGGCCTCGGACCAACCACAATCACCGGCTCATGAGCCCCTTCTTTCAAAAGCTCACGTCTACGAGCAAGGATTCTCGCAAGTCCCGTGTGGTGATCAGCATGTATGTGAGAGATCCATATACATCTCAAGTTTCTAACCGCTTCATCAGCTCCTTCTAAACCGTATCTTCGTTTAAGCTGGCCTAAAGTGCCTTCCCCACAGTCCAAGAGAATGCTACCTCTAGAGAACAGGTCCATGTAAACCGCACTGACGTTTCTGTATCTTGAAGGTTGGGATGAACCGGTGCCTAAAAGAACTATCTCCATGTCGTCTCGTCTGATGTTTTCAAGACAGCTTGGGACAGTGCTCTCGTTCAGCCACGGCTCTTCGATCATCATCTTTTTGTTGTGTGGTCCGTTCCATAACCGCTTGACTTCTTCGGTCTTGGAGCTGATCTCAGGAATCTCTGAAAGTAACTCGTCTATTACACGCGAGGAAGTTAACTGACTAGGGATACAAGATCTGTCTAACCCGAGGTTGACATGTGGACGCAGAGTGAACTGCGCACCATAAAACAAAGTTAGAGAGAGAAAGATTAAGAGCTAAACAAACCAGTGCACGAAAACAACAGGAAAGGAACCCAAAGCATGAGAAACTTCAATACCTTGAGGAGATTTTCAGCCGAAACGTTTTCACCAAGACTTGAACCAAAGCACTGACAAGCAAAGAAAAGAACACAGCTTGATTCAAAAATATCCGAAATTATCCAAAATACTTGAAAAGTAGCTAAAATTAAATATTCAAAAATACTAAAACTCCAAAAATAGCCTAAATTTCAATTGGTTCTCCAACCAAATATCTAAACTGAACCAATATCATGTTAAATATGGATATTTATCATACACTAATCAAATTTATATGTTGTATATTATCTTTAGTTTTGGATTTTAAGGTATATTGAGATTTTTTGAATTTGTTTACTGGATATCCAACCCCCGAACCAAATATCAAAGATCTGAAGTTCTGAACTGAACCGAACCCAAACCAAACCAAAATTTATAAATACCCAAATGGGGTTTAAATTTCTAGCCCTTAAACCCCGAATAAATCTGAACGGTACCGGAATGCCCACCCCTAAAAATAATGTAGTATCAAGACAGCATTTGCCAACCTTGCTAGAAGAATCTGGATTTGTCAAGTCAGTTGCATGTTGAGGAGACCAAAATCCAGGAGCTGGAAAGAACTGTGGGCATAGATAGTTAAGTCTAGCTGTGATTCTAGAACTAGCTTTCAAGATGGGAAACTCCATATTCTTCCTGGCCAAAACACCAAAACAAACTATCAGACAAATAAAAAATCAAAAACTTTTGATAATTAAAAAAAAAAACAATTAACTGAGGAAGACTCACGTTTCATGTCCCGCGAGAATGTGCTGAGCAGAATGGAATCTCTTCATCCAGCTCTGGTAAGTCGCACTATTCGTCACAGAAGCTGGACTCAAATGTATAATACAATTAACAAACTTATTCCCATCTGTTGAATAATAACGGTTCATAGATGGAGTAGATAGCAGTTCCTCGGCGTGTGACTCTGTTGGACAGTCCACAAGCAAAACAACAGGACCAGGAACCGAAGGTCCCATCACATCACTCGGATGAACCGTGATATCTTTGAAATCTGACTTCACCGACTGTCCAGACTGGAGTTTACCGTATTTAGGACCGGCTCTGAGCCCAAGAGCCATGGCCTTGGCCGGATCAAATTTTCCGTTGATTTCAGGTAACTCGCATACATACACAACCGACGTTTCACCAGATTTGTTTCCTGGTTCAAGGAGAATAGCGGAGATTTTCACAACTTCGTCATTAACAAGAACAAAGGGATCATCCTTGGCTTTACTCGAGCTAATCTGAGGAGTGGAGTCAGATGGGCCAAAACTTCGTGTGTGAACCATTGCTGCACGAGGGATGAATGACCTCATAGCATCAACTAAGTACTTGAGATCCGAAGGACCCCATACGTTCACCTTTTTTAACAAAAGAAACATTATAAGTTTTCAGCAATTCCATACAAAGAATCATATGAGAAGAACACTCACGGATAGTCCATCTTCACCAATACCAGCTAGAGTCAGTAGAAGACCTAAACCATTTAAAACTTAATCAATGTCTAATGATCTAGCAGTAGCAAACACAATGAAGCTGGTTCCAGGATCAAGAAGACAAACCTGGAAGTCCACCTGCTGTCTCTGAGCACACACGAGACAAAAATATATGATCCACCTGAAAAAATAAGGTTAACAAATCAATCACATTTCAAAAAAAATAAACTCATCACACAGAAAAAAAAAAAAAAAAGAGACACAAAACATACCTTTGATAACTTAATTTTATGTTCTGTACAGAAACGTTGCAAACCCTACAAATTCAATTACAATGCAAGTAAGACTACATCTACTAACAAAAGCTATAACAGTTATGATCATAACACTAACCTCTCCAGCATTAAAGATGAATCTTTGTTTGTCAAAGAAGAGTAACACAGAAGGCGATGTATCCTGTGTATCCATCCCCGTTCCAAGTATCTAAAATTTCAGACAGAGAGAGAGATCAAGTTTCAAACTTTGAACAAAAAACCACAAAAGATTGAAAGTAGAGATTAAAAACCTGGACATAGGCAATGGTGTTGGTGGGATTAAGCGTGCGAGTGTTCCTCTTGAGACTCTTCTTAGGCTTATCGATCTTATCCTTTCCCTCAGCTCTTCTCTTGTTAAACTCGAATGAATCTGAAGAAGACGACATACCTTTCCTCTGCCTACTCTCCTCCTCGAAGCTGCTCCACTTGCGTCGCGGAGGGAAGCGAGGAGAAGGGTCACCGCGACGGTAACCGGCGGCGCGAGGACGGCGAGGAGAAGAGGCGAGGATTGGGTAGAGAGAAAAGGGTCTGAGGAAGAGAGCGAAAGAAGAAGACTTTAGAGGAGAGAAGCCGAGAAGGGTTAGGTTATGATGAGGCATTGAAGTTAACATCTTCGTAAACTATCGAAGCTCCTTCTTCAGTTCCTCTTCTTCCTCAGAGTCCTTCGGAATGATATTTTTTCTCATGTGTTCTTACAAGAAAATGAAAACGTAACTTTAGCCCATGGGCTTTATATATTATTTTATGGCCCATTAAGTAATCCATTAGGGTCTCCATTGAGAGAGATCCCTTTGTCCTACTACAGATATCTTCGGCCCATATCTGTCCGCTTTTTTCACATCTTGGATTAGTAATAGTTGTTCTTTTTCTGTCCGAACAACAGTGATAGTTGTTCAAAAGAAAAGGAGATTTGTGATGGTTTATTTGTTGGGCTTATTGGCCAGATAAGCCATACATGAATATAAAATTAAGTGATTAGCCATGATTTTGACATAATTAAATGTTAGATTTTTTGCACTCAATCTAACCGGTTATACCTTTTCCAACAACAAGTTTCCAGTTGCATTGTCTAAAGTAAATAACGTGGTTGTTTTTTGTGGCTTATTAACAATCACATAACTGTACTGCTATACATCAAATGTATTTAACACATACGATGAAAGAGTATGCATTGACATTAGTGAATAATATTTGTCTGTGTAACAGAACATACGTAAACGTAATGGATATTTGATGTTATTGAAATTGCTATTCCATATAGATAAATAGCATAGTTCACGTATTACAAGCCAAAATATATGCATTGTAAGTACTTTGTAAGTACTCAATGCTTCTCGAATGATAACCTCTGGAAACATGGTTATAACAGAGTAATCCATTATATTTATATAGAAATGAACTTTTTATATTTCAAACATTACGATAATGAAGAACGGTAGCGCATTCGTTACAGATCATACAATTTCATCTCAATTAGAATAGTTTGTCCATCTCAAATAGAATAGTTTGAACATATAATTTTTCATATTCTATTTCAAATAGAATATGCATAAAAAAATCTCACACAGACAAATTGTATTGACTAAACTTTAAACTTTAAACTTTAAACCGTAAACCCAAATATAATCTCTAAACTCAAATATAATGGAATAAAATAAGTAACACAATGCATATTAGTAAAATTATAAAATGTATATAATTACATGGAAGAAGTTAATGCTGACCCTAACCATACCACCTCACCTTTTAAATACTAAACCCTAAACTCTAATCACTGAACCGTAACCCAAATATAAACCCTAAACCCACATATCAAAATCTAAAAAATACATAATATTATGTAATATTAAATTATAGAATGTAGATCATAGTATGTTTTTAACAGATACAAAAACATGTAGTGATAGTGAGAACTTGAGAAAATTACAAACTATATTTATAAACAAAATATAGCACTTTTTAGTAACCGTCAAATAGAATGGAACATGATAAAATAGAATAGTAACAAAATATATCACATTACAAAATATGAAAATACATATTGTTTTACATTTCTATTCTATATGCATAAATAAATACATTGGTTTAGATTGTAGAGATAGAGGTGATCGCCACTGCACAAGTCATGTCTCTCACCATAA
Organism: Brassica oleracea var. oleracea; assembly: GCF_000695525.1. Taxonomy (NCBI): domain Eukaryota; kingdom Viridiplantae; phylum Streptophyta; class Magnoliopsida; order Brassicales; family Brassicaceae; genus Brassica; species Brassica oleracea. The sequence continues at coordinate 38,802,505 of NC_027752.1, forward strand.
GAGTCTTTAAAACTCTATTATTCGCCACAATTCTTCACTATCAACATAGAAAATTTCATCAACAATATCACAATTACTATACTATACGGACAGACATCTGTACTATTTCATTTATATACAACATCTTATGTCACCTACCAAGCCTTCGAAAATGATCTTCTCATCCACAACTTTTCCAAGAATGTAGTTAGTGGTATCTTCGTCGTTCAAATCTGAAAAATGAATCTATTAACCTTTATGTATTTTATCAATGAAAATTTACTTTGTTAGATATGTGAAAATAACCAAGGCCACGTTTTTCTTTTTACAGTCACTAATTATTAATTAAGATTATTTTTTTTTTTGCAAGTTTCACCGGTGGAATGAAAGGGTAGTATGGCAATATTATAGGAAAGACAAACGGTGTATTGATATATTAGGGAAATTGGCTATAAAGTGAATTATGTTTTTTTAACGTCATACAGCCTGATTTCCCTTATTTGTTAACGTCTTGAATATTTCCCTTCTACTATTTTACCATCTTCCTATCACCCCAGCCAAAACTGTCTCTAAGGTCTATTTGTGTTACATGTAACATCTCAATTTTTGGTATGTAATAATTATACGTAAATGTTAAAAAGAATTGAATTTATTATACATGTCACTAAAATAGATTTAATTTCAGTCATTTGTCTAACTTATTTAGAACTAGGGTTTAGCTTGCCCTACGGGCGGGTGAGCAAATAAATGAATAATATAAATATTATTTAAAGTTTAGTAAACTTTTGAATTTTTAAATTTAAAGAAGTATAAAATTTTTGTATTTGTTTTTTTATAAAAAAAATTATTATCTACTTTATTATTCCAATTAAGAGATTATATACTTTTCGGCCATTAATTTTTTTCATGAAAATGATTTTATAAAAAAAAATTGAAAAAAGTTTTTTTAAAAAAAATTGTGTAAATGCTTTTCTAATTTTTCTAATAAGATTTTTTTAAAACACACACACAATTGTGGCCGATTGTGTTAACTTATATTATTTTTCTTTTTTTATGTGTGTGTTTTACCTTTTTATTTTATATAATTTCTACCAAGATGTTTATTTATATGATGTGAAAAGTAATAGCCGATTCATTGTAATAAAAATATTTTAAGTTAGGTATGCACATAAAAATCAAATACTTACTGATTATCACTATTTTAGTATATAGTATATATATTGTCATATTTGAAGATCAATAAACCATGTTAACTGGAAAAAAAAAAACTATTTAAGATTTTCAAAATAAGTGTTACAATCTTTTTCATACAAATATGTTTACAATGATTGTATCAGTACATAGTGCTTCTTTTTGATGGTGGAACGAATTATATATGCTGCTTGTTATATATCCATCCTGCTTAACCACACATGTTATTTGAATTGCTTTATTGAAATTGTCGGTAAAGGCTGTGAAATAATTTTACTTATATTATTCCTTCACATTTTGGTTAAATACACTATAATTTAGTTAGCTGTTTGTTTCAGTCAACCTATATTATCGGTTGTTTGTAGAACAATCTGGCTTTTCGTCGACGCCAAAGCATAATTGAAAGTCCTTAGGCGTTTATGGTATCTGACAGTTCATGTCAGAAAAGCTAAGGCCATCCGCATTGAGGGTTTTAAATCCAGGTTCACACGATTCCCAAAACAAAAAGGTGAATTCAGGGTCTTGCAGGTTCACGCGTAAAGGACGGGTTCACAACTATTTCGTGGACCACACGACGCGTGGCGGTCCGCGATTGGTTTGGCTTTTTACTTTTTTTTTAAAAAAAAAAAAAAATCAAACGAAAAAAAAATAATAATAAAAATTAAATTAGTTAACCCCTCCTAAGTTTCACTAATGCAGATGCCCTAATGAGCATCTAGGTGTTATCTCTTTTTTTATTCTTTAAACCATAAGCGAAAGAAGTGAAATTGATTTAAATATCTTCTCTTGACTTTTGGGGTTACAGGTGTATGGTAGAGAGAAGTACAAAAACCTTTTGGTTGAAGTATTAGTAAAGATTAATAATATATCAAACTGACATATTAGATATGTTACACTCATAGATGAATCTACTGAAGTACTTAAGAAAGCCGAAAGAAAATACAGAGGACACATGTTTTTGTCGTCGAAGACCCGAAAACTACTTTCTACAATCCAGCGTGCAGATGTAACTTACAGGTACTTGAAAAAGAATTATGATCAACCAACTAACTCTTCTGGTGGATGATACATTTTGTAATATTTATTTTTGTACCATCATCATGTAAATATTAAAAATTGGATTCTCTATTCTTGTGTGTGATGTTGTTATATTGTTTGAAAGCGCATTCGAATCCTGAGCCTGCAACAGATGGTTGCTGCTGCTATCAAAGCTCGATTGGTTTATAAAGCAGAAAGTGGTGGAGAACAATTTGGCGGAAATTAAGAACCAAAAGTTAATATTCATCTACAGTAATGCATGGACAATGAACTCTAAATGCATGTCCAGATGCTCAAGTTCCTACTATTGGCACTGTATCACAGGTACCAATCGTTTGTTACATTTTAATTCATGAAAATATCACTTAATAAAACTTTCTCCGTCGTCAAGCATCAAAATTTTAACTTAAAAAAATATTGAGCCAGCTCTCTTAATTTCAGTTAAAACAACAACATGAGAAGCCAGTTTCACCTTCCCTCACTTACTATATATTGCCATAATCCTTATTCATCCATAAAATCGTTAAGAACTTATATAGAAGCCGAGAAGGTGTTGGGGGGAAGGATGAGAAAGTGTTGGATTTGATTGTTTAAATGTCATCATTAACATCAAATTATTAATCGCCGGATTATGGAAGATTAGCTTTAAATCTACAGTTACAAAAACGCATCGGTGCTTGAAAACTGGAGACGACAGACCCGAAGAAATACTCAAAAAATGCTAATTGTAGATGGACCTGTTATCCTAATTCTTATGACTTTTATGTAATATTTCTCAGATAACAAATCTTGGCTCATTCAACATAAAAACATTAAGTGATTAATTAAGAGTTGTCACATTGCATGATTTGCCTCTATAGAGAGATAAAACCCAACTTTATAGTAATAGATTAGACATATTTGAGTTGGATTAGATAAAGAATGAGGGATCTATCAAGAAACTGTATTCATTACCGTACGAGTTAAAAAAATACAAACAACACAAAAAGATTATGAAGTAATTACAGGGTAAATAAACAAGTTTTCGATTCTCTAAACACTAATACATGGATGAAGTCCACACTCCACAGACGAATAGACGGACGTGGAAAACTCATTAACTGAGAGTACGTAGTTGGATGCGTTATAGAATATTCCTCTTTTATCACATTCCTATCACCCCAGCCAAAACTATCTCAAAGGTTTTTTTCAACCATTTATCATTTCTCGTTTACATTTATTCTTTATCATTTACCATTTGCAATCGCGTTTGGATAAGAGATAGAGGAGGCACCACACACTTCCACAGAAACCTCAAGAAGTGATATAAAACATTATCCCAATTAAAAGACCCAACCCTTTTTGGTTCCGTTTGACTTTTTTGTTTGTTAAGAGAGCAAGATTATGGGAAGTGTACAGTTGAATGGTTCAGGCTTAGTAGCTTCTCTATCTCCAACTCATATCTTTAGCCACAAAACCAAACTTATTAACGCAAAGTCATCCTTTTTACGCTCAAAACACAAAGCCACCAGAGCCAAAACCATCCGAGCCATAAGCACCGCACCAGCGAGCCAGCCTCCAGTCGCAGCTGAGCCTGATGACGAACCTCCTGCTGTCGATTTTGCGTTCGTCCATGTAAGTAGTGATCTTAACTCAACGGTTATTTATACTCTTCTTAGTTATTATCGTTCACAAGGATAAGTAAAGTGATTAGAGAAATTAGTAGATTTTAATGTTGTTATACTGAAAAAAATATATTTAAAGCGAAACTTTGAACGGTTTTTTAATTAACAGAAAAATACTTAATATGTGGATGATTTATTTGTTAGTCGGTGTTGTTACCGGACGGGACACCGGATGTGCATTGGAGAAGAGCGTGCGGTGGACAGAAACTTAGAGACATAATGTTGGACACTAACATCGAACTCTATGGTCCTTACGTATGATTTCTAACTCGGTTTGATAATTTCTCTTAATCAAAATAATTTGGAGTATCATTTTAATGTGTCATTTAACTTGGCAGAGTAAGCCCTTGTCAAACTGCGCAGGAGTAGGAACTTGCGCCACTTGCATGGTCGAGGTATGCATATATCTTACTCCCTCTGTTTTTGTTTATACGACGTTGTAGACATTTGCACACAATTTAAAGCACTCAATACAATACCTTTTCTATCCTCGACATTAATTAATTATCATGTCATGTAAAACACGTAGTAGAATAAATACAGGGTAAGAATAGTCATTTGACACTATATTCTGCATTGTTTTTGGAAAAACGTCAATTATATCGAAACAAGAAAATGATTCCAAAACGACAATTATAAAAAAACGGAAAACGGAAGGAGTATGTAATAGTAGTAACTTCTTAATAAATAATCAACAAAACTTATTAAGATTTTGATTTCTTCAATAAGCTTAACTAATAATTCAAGTGATGGTTTTTCAGATAACGTAATTTATTACCTGATCATTTTTGACAGATTGTAAATGGAAAGGAGCTTCTAAATCCACGAACTGACATTGAGAAGGAGAAACTCAAAAGGGTATATATTCTAATTTTAAACTACTATAATTTTTTTTTTTTTGAAACACAAACTACTAGAATTTAATAACCATGTATGATGTATCATTTGTTTATAGTATTATATTAAGATTAAAAAGTGATTTTGTCACAGAAACCAAAAAACTGGAGACTAGCTTGTCAAACCAACGTTGGAAACCCAGACTCAACGGGATTGGTATTATAAATAGAAAAAATAACCATCTCTTTATCTAGTAGTAATCTCTAGTGTAACGAACATGTGACTAATTTATAATTCAAAACTTACTGAATAGGTTGTCATCCAACAGTTGCCAGAGTGGAAAGCTCATGAATGGAACATCCCTAGGAATCTGCCTATTGATGATCCCGAAACTTCTACGGGAAATGATTAATTTGTAAATTATTTGTTATACTATATCATGAAAATGTAACAAACGATTTTTTTATATATGTTGATAACTAGCCATACAACTACCTATTATTAATAGATAAAATGATTCATTATCAACCAAAGTAGCCTTCCATTAAATGATATTCATACATGAATTGGATACAAGTTACAGTGAAGCCGGACCAAACTCCAAACAGAGAAACAGATCGATCGAGACACAAAGAAACAAAACACATAATGTGAACCGTCACATTTTATTGCTTAGAAGTCAGAAGCAAGAGGAACATGTTCGGAAGTCATGAAGACATTTCCGTAGGTAATTCCAGCGAGTCCACCACCAATGAGTGGTCCAACCCAGTAGACCCAGTGACCAGAGAAGTCTCCTGCTGCAACAGCGGGTCCAAAGGAACGTGCTGGGTTCATGGATCCACCGGAGAATGGACCAGCAGCGAGGATGTTGGCACCGACGATTAGACCAATGGCCAGAGGAGCGATGGTTCCAAGAGAACCTTTCTTGGGATCAGCGGCGGTGGCGTAGACGGTGTAGACCAAAGCGAAGGTGATGATGATCTCCATCACTACTCCTTCTATCGCTCCTACTCCAGCAGCAACGCTGTGGGTTGGAACTGCCTGCATTTTACCATAGTTTAATCGTTTGTTTTATTAGTTTCTATTAATTAAACAGCGACAATAATTGTATACTAATGGAAAGGAAACCTAAGAAAACTCTAATAATGTTCATTTGAATTAGACAAAAATTTACAATATTAATATATAACTTTTTTTTTTTTTAACCAGGATGGGTTCGGGCCTTTGGCCTTAATCCCCCTAGGTCCGGAACCAGCCTTTGTCTGTACCTGTTACGGCCCTGGATACTCCTCCCCGTCCGAGACTCGAACTCGTGACTTCTCAGACAAATGTCTAAAGTGTTACCAGTTGAGCTAGCTCGTCCGTGTTAAATTAATATATAATTTCAACTTTAAACAAATCACATGTCTATTATACAGTTAACATAAACGATACAAATGGACAAACGAAAAGTATTAAATTATAATATGAAGTTTTTTTTGGTTGACCTTGTTAACTATATATTGTCATTAAGTTGTAACCTAATTTATAAGATTGAGATTGTCTTCCAAGAACCTAGACTATGTTATTATTATTTTGTAAACAAAAAAAATGTTCTGTTTTGTAGAATAACAAAGCTACAATGACATAAATTCGTTGTTTCTAAAAAGTTTGTTTTTATAGAAATCATTAGTAGAGATTTAATTGACGCATGTCTTCTTCAGTTAAATTTGACTTGTGGAAACAAAAACAAATGTGATTATATTATGCTAGTAAAGTAGTAAGGACATTGTGATGAGGACATACCAAACCACCGGTGACGTATTTGAGAAGGAAGCAAGCGGCGGTAGAGCCGAGAAGCTGAGCCACCCAGTAGAAAACTCCGGTGATTAGTGTGATTTGACCACCGACAGCAAGGCCAAAAGTGACGGCTGGGTTCACATGGCCACCGGAGATGTTGGCTCCGATTGCAACCGCCACGAAGAGGGCGAAACCATGACACACCGCGATGGCGACAAGCCCCGGGGTATCAAGAGCCGCATCTGACGTCAGCTTCGCTGTATACATAAATGTGACACATTCATTAAGTATAATGGACCAACTGTTACAGATTATGAAAGATCATTTAGAGTATGCTTAGTTAAGAACCGTAAGCAATGGCGGAACCAACACCAGCGAAAACAAAGAGCAAAGTGGAGATGAACTCAGCCAGGTAAGCTCTTAGAGAAGCCAAGCTGAAAGAATCACCAAAAGAACCAAAGGCAACTCCAGCCATTGTTTTAGATGAAAACTGAAGAAGAGGAAGTGTTTGAAGTTTTTTTTTGCTTAATGAAGAAGATGATAAGGCTTTTTGCATTTATATAGGCGTATCGTCATATATCCATGCATAATGCATAATGTATATTTTAAAACTAATCTTTTATGAGTTTATCTTTGTGGTGGGTTGGACACAGCTTAATAAATGATTTTATGTGTGCTTCCATTTTACTCTATAGTTGCCTAAAAAGACTAAAATAATAAAATTTACCTGGAATACTCTAGAGAAGCAAATATGAATATGCATATTCACACATAAATAGTAGCTCATTTATCAGAATGCAATCATACGATATAATTCATGACCTATTAGTCTTTACAAACTTTTCATTATCTAAACTACAAAGGAACATTAGTACGACAAAAAGTGAACATTCAAGTTAAAATGAAAGTAGGGTAATCAATCAAATTGTTTCAAGTGATGATTGGTTCATTAGTTAAAATATATAGGGAAAGTCTCAAAATACCAATTTTATGATTTAATTTACAAGATACCACCAAAATCCAAAAAAAATAGAAATATACTACAACTTTAAATTTATGATATTTAAAAAAATTCCAATGGGTTTCTAATCAGTTACTAACTCTTCCTGAAGTTTTAAAGTTCTTCTTAATTAGATTAAAAGCTTGTGTATTGTGGGAGTTTTTTAAATGTGATTATTGGAAATGAAACTTATGTCTTATCGTTTTCCGAATGAACTTTGAGCTATCTATCGTTTTTTTGTTTCATAAAAATAAAATAAAATGATAATGTTTTACATAGAGCGGCGGATGTCTCAAAAAATTAGTCAACAATTTGGATCGGATTTGTTCATTATAGTAAAAATGGCCGGTTTAAAATAGTGGCCGGTTTGAAGTGATTGAAATTAAGGTGGTGGTGGTGGACCTAAAAGACAGAGGAGCTTCAAAATTCGAAAAAGGATATAGAACATAAAGATGAGATTGGACTCGAGGGACAAGAAAACAAATGGATACGAACGACAAGTGTGAGCTGTAATCAATGTGTATGGGTGATAGATCAGCCAAAACATGATGTGGTTGCATGTGACATGCTACTCTTTTTTCCCTGTGATTTGATCAGATTTTGAAGATGTGACCCATTTATGATTATATTCTATTTCACAATGTTATCTTGGGTCCCTCACTATTTACCCATTCTATGAACATTCTCAATCATATTCATTGATTCTCCATCTTGTACATTCTTCAGACTTATTGAATCCAAAGCTAGCTAGATGTTGTCGTTTCACCAAACTTAAAGATAAAATATATCTAACGACGTTAATATTCATTAACGTCAAATTTACACATTTTGATTCTAAACTTGTCCATTTATAATCAGAAATTTTAGGTTAAATAACATATGATTTGTCCAAAAATAAATAAATAATAAGAACATACGATGATTGTAAATATTTTGGTAATACAAAATAAAAGTTGTTAGGTCTTTCAAATTATACGTTAGGGATGTACATTAGTCGCGACTATTTTAGAATATGCTATTTTATTTTTCATCAACTTTCATACTTTCTCTAGTTGAGAAAGAAGATTTTTCAGCTTTCTCAAAAACAATCATATGTTATGTTTTTTTGGTATGAATGTTAAGACTATGTTTTGTTGAGATGCGAATGGCATGTGTTGATTGTTTTACGTCTATATATAAACTTTTCTTCAACTTTTGTGGTTCTTACTACAAGAAACTCAAGACATCTTTGATTACAAAGTTCATTGCTGTCACCTTACCAAATACGCCAAGAGTTGTTAGATGGGATCATTATTCTCCTAATTAACTATATCTAGATATTAAGCTTAGTTAGTTGGATGATAACCCATTTTTAACTTATCCATAACTGTATTATCTATCAATAATAATAAAACAGGTTTTCTCTCACATTAGCCCTCCACGTCATCAGGTGGGGAAGGGCGTTTCACGCCACATGGATAGAGAGAATTTTTACAGGTTGCTGAATCTTAAAAGTGGAGTGGGCCGGCCTGTATATTTGTTATTATAATTTCTAATAGGCCACAATATTACAACAATAAATATCCATTATGCCAACTCTTTTTCGCGTTTGTAGGACTTGGCCCACTAAAATCCAGTGATCTTCTCATTTTCTTTGTCGATAGAAGTTCCTCTACGACGGCCGAATCTGCCAAGCTGAAACCCTGACGCTTCCACTTCACTAATTCTGATACCGTAACTGTTGTTAATTATGGCATTCATTCCTAGAGGAACACTTTCAATTCAGCCTCACATACGATCATCCAATATAAATATAGACCCAAAAGGAGTTTGCAAAACAATATTTTTGTTTTGTCTTTTTCTTTATGTTCTTAGCTCTCTCCAACAGTGGCTCTAAGCCTCTAAAGATGATTGATTTTCAGCTTCTTCTTGCCCAGTTGAAGGCAGATCTGTGTACCCAGACGGTAGTCACACGGGTTTTATGTTTTTGGGAGGCCAGACTGTCAAAAAGGGGGTGCGCTGATGGGGTCGACATGGTTGTGATGGATGAGAAGGTATATTTGTTTCCCACTTGACATTCGATTCATTTAGTTTATTGTAATAGATAATTGAAACAAAGCTAACATCGTCATATATGGTTTCTTTCATTTATCGCAGTCGACGCTTATTCATACTTCCATTAGCGTTAATCGTCTTAACCAAAACTTAGGGATTTACGATCTAACCAGCTTTGATATCAGAGGAGAAACCAAAACTTCTGGCTTTGGGAGTGCCATGTTTCCATAAGATTCACAGAACACACCAAATTCGTTGAGCTAGCAGCAACCATCAATCTAATTCCTCTCAAGATGTTTTGGTTCTGTACGTATGACCATTATCTCCTACTACTATTACTAACACCGATTTACGAGGTCTGTCCCTGTGATTCTCGATGATACCTACCTCTTTTACTATTCTTTGGTTGCAGATTTGGTTGGTGAAGTGAAGGGCATGAAGATCATTTTCAATGACGAGACACAGACCACAGAACATATAATGGCAGGCTTGCAAATTGATAGGTTCGTTACAACTGCAGCTTTGAACACGTGGCTCAGAATTCCCAACCTATGCATTCATTGAAAATTGACAGGTTCGTTACAACTGCAGTTGTTTATGTGCCAGGAGGTTATAACCATCCTGGTAACGACATAAGGACAACTATTGAATTCAATTCCACTACTTTGATAGCCACCAGCGACCAAAACTTTAGAGGACATATAAGAACAACTATTTAGAGTTATTGAATTCAACTCCGCTACTTTTATGTTACATATGTGTGTTTCTGTTTATGTGCAGGGAGGTGATAACCATCCTGGTGACGACATGACTGGAGCTGGAGCAGGATCTGTGAGACTAACCAACCTGATGGTCTGATAATTGAATTCATTGAGGGAACAGCTAGGATGGATAATGTTAGTCGTTGCTGAAGGAGGTGATGTCGACCCTGCTCTTCCACCTGTTGAACATGTTTTAGCTGAGTCTCCGGATGAGAATGAATCAATTACTGAGGACAAGCGTGAAGGGAAGCCACATTGCTTAATTTCACAACCTAAGGAACTTCAGAGTTTCACTCTCTTTTCTATCGCAGTAGCTGTTTTTTTTTTCCACCTTTAAAACTTTACCTACAAGGAAACATAGTTGGTGCATATCAATAAATAAAGTTTTGTTGACACTGCCTCCCTTAACATCAACTTTTTTCTCATAGTTCACGGTTTGGTGGTTTTACCAAGCTGTTATGGGTTTACAATGAACCATAGCTGGTGCAATGTCTCTATTGAGATCTATGTTAATACTTGGAATCAATAAAGTCAGGGTAATCTCATATTGTTGTATTGGATATGGACTGGCATATTGTTGTACTGGATAAGGAATGGCGAGAAATACAAATTTGAAGAACAATTTTTACAAATCAGGGTCATCTGATATTGTTGTTTTAGGTAAGCCAATGGCCGGAATTAAGAGTTAAAAAATATCAGATTGGAAGAACGACATTTAGAAATTTGTTGGTGGTTTATTCTTTGAAAATTTTTTTATTCCTAAGTTTTTTTTTAAACCATACATATCATATTTATAAATACATTCATGCACATGAAACATGTTTCACTTTGAATTTAGCAAAATTCATGAAATTATGTAAAGTACTAAAACTGAGATTAGATCACATAATATTATTAGACCATCTTTAACCGTAACACCCCATATAGGGTGGTTAATGATTATTTAAATAATTAATTGTACTTTACATGTACTTAAAAACTCAATATAAGAAAGTAGTAGAATGTGTGCTCCAATGGTAGGTGCTTAATTAGGGGTTCTTAATTTTTTTTTTAAGGAAAAAATTATTTATTATATCAAACATACTAAAAGATAATTTAAAATATAGATTTGAAAATAAAAACATAAAAACAAATATTAGTAAATAAACGAGAATAATTTGAAAAAAACATTCCGAACTCAGTTGTTGTCTTCATCCTCTCCAAATTTACTCCATAAATGTTCAACCAAATCAGCTTTGAGTTGTTCATGCATTTGTCTATCACGGACTCTAGTTCGAAAACCCATCATATTGACGAGATTTGTAGGCATATTTGAGGAAAAATCGAGATCGACATGTGAACTTTCGGTTTCTTCTCCGTGTTGGAATCCTGAAACATCAAATTGAGTATACCCATCTCGTTCGTCTTTTACAGATGAAGATTGCCCCCTTCACGGTTTCTTTTAATATAGGCTCGTTTTTTTCTTTGTTTTTTTGCTTCTTCTTGATGACCAATGGTAAAATTCTCAAATGCTTGATCAAAATATTGATCAAAATATTGATCAAAATTTTCATCAAATGCATCATCAATTGAATTTTCAAAATTGTTTTGAGAAGAAGATGCCATGAGAAAGAGAAGGTGAAAAGGTGTTTAAAAACTAAGTGATCAAACGATGATCTTGTTTTGGTGAGAAGCAGTGACTTGTGCTCTTGTGATGTTGAGGAATTTTGAAAATGAAAAGAAGAAAGAGAGTTGTGATGTTGAGGAATCGTGAAAATTATACAAAGAAAGAGAGTTGTGATCTTGAGCAATCGTGAATACAAAGTTAGAGAGAACCAAATACTTTATAATGCTTGATGATACAAGTCTTGTGACATACACATACAAGACTCGTGACACAATGGAACAAAACAACCAACACATATTACAAAAGTCCGTGACACAATGGAACAAAACAACAAAATAAACGACTCATGACTTGATACAACGAAACAACAAGACTCGTGATAAACTGAACATGTAACAAGAATCCAAGAACATGTGACCTAAGGAAGAGACATGCTTCCACTATTTCACTCTTTTACTCTTTCCCTCTTTGTCACTTTCACCTGAAACACAGAAAAATAACATGTGACAAACATCCATTCATGACACTCAAGAGATAAACAAACAGATACAAAACTAATTCAGGACACTCGATTCAATTCAGACCAGAAGCTAAATGATATAGTAGAACTCTTAAACAATTTCAGACAACATCCATTCATGACACTCGATTCATTTGATACTATCTCGATTCAATTTCATCTGTTCTTAAACAATTCAGACAACAACCATTTGACAGATCAAAGCGTCTTGAAGTTTTACCTGTCTTCATTGTAGACGTCTTGTTTGACGAACCTTCGTATCTAGCTCCAACCATCTGAAGAAACAAAGATAGACAAATCTTGAGGCATGAACAAACACAACAAACTAATAAAAATATAAAAGGTCGATTCACACTTAAATGACAACATCCATAGCTTTACCTTTCTTTTATTGACGTAGAGGAGAGCTCCGGGCCTGAGAGAGGTGTGAAGTGATTTTCATCCTCGAGGAGATCGACACCGCGAGACGCCGATAGAGAGAGATGGAGGAGCTTCATCCTCGGGTAGATCGACACCGCGAGACGCCGAGAGATTAATCGCAGGGTCGTTGAGGAGAGAGAGAGAGACGAGGACAGATGCATGCGCATGTTTCTACACGAGGCGACGAGGATAGCGAGATAGACGAGGAGAGAACATCGTTGATTATCACGGAAACTTCGGGAGAGCGAGAGAGACGAGGCGACATCATCGTCGATTGATCACAGAGGCTTCGAGGAGAGCGAGAGATACAAGGAGACATCACCGTTGATTGCTCACGGAGCCATCGAGGAGAGATCGATTTCGTCGAGAGGAGGAGAAGATTGAAGGCGGAGTCGTCGAGAGAGAAACAAAAGAAACGCTTGTGTTTCGTGAGAGAGAGAGAGATAGAGAAAGGGACGCGGACTCGCATCATGCCAACACGTGTCCCATTAGCATCGCTTCCTCTGAAGCCTAATTAAGCAGCGCGTCCTCTCTAATTGATTCATTTTCCTTTTTTTTAAATAAAAAAATCACTAAGCAGCCCACTAAGCACCTGCGTTAAAGATGGTCATAGTTTTAACCAAGGAACTAGATTCTGACACCTGTTGAAGCGTGAAGCATTTTTTGTTGATAATATATTAGTCCGTCTGTTTTTTCACTAACTGTTTAGACATGTAGATTTGGTATCGGGTTTTTTTTTTGATGAAATTTCAAATTTATTGATCACCTCTGTAAAATATATATACAAATGCCTAAACTTTTATGAGGTATTTTTTTAATGTAATTCCAGCTTTTTTCTTGGTTTGGTCTCGGTTGTTTTTTAGTTTTTCAGTCCAAGAGGTATAGATACCGTACGGTTATTTATAAATTTGGATTTGGTTTCGGTTTGGCTATTTTGGTTTTTGGCTTGGTTTGGATAACAATGTTAAGAATCTAATAAAATTTTGAGTTTAATTTGGTTTAGGTTCGATTTCCATTTTTTGAATAATTTAAAATAATTATGATAAGTATTCAATTATTCGGATAAATTTAAAGAAAAGAGAAAAAAAAAATCAAAAGTATATAGTAGTATAGTTTTAGTGATTTTTTTTAATGAATTTAAATATTTTTATTTTTACCAATATAATGATTGAAATTATGATTAATAAATGATTACGTTTGCACTAATATGTTGATATTTCACGTGCATGGTATCTTGCCATATATTATATTAAAGAATAATCAAACGATGTTTTTTAATGTTATATAGGGATTCATAAAATATGATATAAATATTTTGGATATTAAATGTAAAAGTAAAATGAATTAAACTTCTTTAATATTTATATAAAACCATGTAGTAAATAAAAGTAGGATGTCTTCTAGGAGGGTCTAATATAAGCATTTTTGTTGTAGTAACAAATAATGGATTGTTTTATTATTTTTCAATGAGCTTGAATAATGAAGTTTGTTGAAAAAAATATCCCTCAAATATTGACTGAATCTTATAAATAGGATAAGTAGATTTAGTGGCTGTGTCGTGGAGTAACTTAATGGAATAATCAACATTAAAATTAAAAAAAATGGCATTGTTGTGAATAAATTCATACCTCCAAAAAAGTCTCATGCTTTTTTTGCAAAAGTGACTCAAAACTTGGAGTCAAACAGAAAACTAA
>NC_027752.1:38817127-38818893 GCF_000695525.1 Brassica oleracea var. oleracea
GGGTTTGACTCCAAGTTTTGAGTCACACTTGGCAATTCTCCCTTAATAGTATAGATTTTTCTAAAAAATAAACTATATCTATATTATTAAAATTGAAGTACACAATGAGATTGTTTGGAACTTAAATAGTAGTTTTAATAAAATTTGTTTGGATATATGAATAACAGTATCTATTAATTATATTTTCATATTTCACTTTGTTTAACAATTTTATTAATTATATTAATTATATTACTTTAACAATAATTCACATCATTAATTATATTACCATAATAATAGTGCATATTTTTATTTATTAGTTAATCAATATTAACTTTGTGCCAATTATAAAATCAAAAATGTTAAATAACTAAGTTTTGCATATGATTAAACGTTTGATTTAGTTTGTTTTGTTAAAACATTTTTATTACCTTAACAATAATTCACATCATTAATTATATTACCATAATAATAGAGCATATTTTTATTTATTAGTTAATCAATATTAAATTGTGTCAATTATAAAATCAAAATGTTAAATAATTGGGTTTTGCATATGATTAAACATTTGATTTAGTTAGTTTTATTAAAACATTTTTATTTGAGTTTCAATCGGTGAAAAATTACGTAGCCAAAAACACAATTTAAAGATATGTTTTTGTAGATAAAATAATAACTTAAATCAAAATAATAAAAATGTGCTACATTTATTGCCACTTAATTTTCACTCCATATAATTATTTTACTTAACAAAAAACTCTTCTTATTTCACTTTTTAGCCAAACACATAAAAATAGATTTTTTTATTAGTTTATAAAATCAGTTATAAATGAACATTATCTATCCATTTATGTACATGTTGTTCCTTTCGGATATCTTTTTTTTTTTTTTTTGAAACAAGGTTCCGATTAAATATTATAAATTTATGTGTGGGTTTTGTGTGGGGTCATTCTGGATCTGGATGAATTCAGTTCTGATGTATAGGAACCTAAAAGTATCTAAATAACCAATGTATCTAAAGCGGATTCGGATATTTGTAACAAAATAGCCATATTACCTGACACTACAAGAAAACACATGCTTAACGAGGAAAATTAACGATAATCCTCGTAAATTTACGTCGAGTTTACGAGGAATTTAAGTGAAAAACTAAAGTCATCGTTATTTCCTCGTAACGTAACGACAAAAGTGTTTCGTCGTAAACTGGATGTAATTTTACGAGTATTTTACGAGGAAAAACTATTTCCTCGTAAATACGACGTAAACTTTGCTTGTTATTTACGAGAAAATAGTTTTACGTGTATTTAGCGAGGAAATTTTGAATCCACCAACTTTGAAGGTGTTAAACGTTTTTTTTTGCCACCTAATTAATTTTCGTCGTAAATTCATAGGAAACTTGCAACTACCAGATTCGAAATTTCCTATAAATATGGATGTTTGAACATCATTTTAAACACACCAACAACAAAAAAACGTGAAAGAAAAAAAAATGGCTGGCTTCGGGACTATTTACGAGTTGCGGAAGTGGATGTATATGCATAGAGATGCTAACGGGAGAGTGACGAAAGAATACCTTGCGGGCCTGGAGACATTTATGCATCAAACAGATTCAACACCGCTCGCCCAAAAAAGTGGTAAGATGTTTTGTCCTTGTCGGAAATTCAACAATTCGAATCTGGCAAACCGTGAAAATGTTTGGAAGCATTTAATAAATAGAGGTTTCACGGCAAATTACTATATCTGGTTTCAACATGGAGAAGGTTTTAATTATGATCAGAATGAAGCTA
>NC_027752.1:38821194-38822481 GCF_000695525.1 Brassica oleracea var. oleracea
ACCAAGTTAGCTTCCTTCCATACCCTCGGATGAGAGATTCAGGTATAAATTGGTTAGCAGTGATCAAAGTTACACCTCGAGGACGAATCATCAGTGGAGAAGAACCACCATTGCAAGAAGAACAGATAAATGAAGTCGAGGAACCTGAACAAGAAATTGATGACATCCTTCTCATTGATCCGCATAATCACGAGTACGAAGATCTTACCGATGATGCCACAGACGAAGCTGTTGAAGACGAGTTTAATGAAAATGATGATGTTTCTAGTGATGACGAGAATGTCGATGTATCCGATTGATGTATTTGATTTTGTGTAGTGTGTTTTATGAATAAGATGTGAGAGTTTGTTTTATGAATAAGGTAATGTGGGAGTTTGTTTTATGAATAAGAAAATGTGAGAATTGTGGTTTGGAATGGAAATAAAGATGGGGATTGGAATATATGAAGTAGAAAATAAGGAATATGAGGTTTGGGGTTTTGGATTTTAGGGATTTGAACATAAAACTCGTTAATTCCACGTAAGTAAAAATCATCTTAAAGGATTCGTAAGCCAACGACGAAATAACGACGAAATATAAAAATAAAGAACGCGGGGCTCGTTAATTCCACGTAAGCGCAAATCGTCCTAAACACCACATAGGATGAAATCGTCGTAAACACCACGTATACGAAATCGTCGTAAACATCACGTAAGCCAACGAGGAAATAACAACGAAATATAAAAATAAAGATGAGGTTTGGGGTTTGGGGTTTCGGATTTTAGGGATTTAAATATAACACTCGTTAATTCCACGTAAGCACAAATCATCGTAAACACCACGTAGGATGAAATCGTCGTAAACACCACGTATGCGAAATCTTCGTAAACACCACGTAATAGGAATCGTTGGACGAAATCGTCGTAAATACCTCGTAGTGTAAAAACTAGAAAAAAAAAAGAAAAAGGAGAAAGATACCAGATTCGCATGTGGCAAGACTTCCAGCAATTATAATGCGTAAGTCTCGCCCACATGAATTCTAATATTTTCTTCTTTTCCTTTTTTCAAATATTTATAATTTGAATAGGATTTGGCTGAGGAGTGTGATTTGAGATAGGGTGTGATTTGGGAGTTTGTGTGTGGTTTGAGAATGAGAGTTGTGAGTATATTTATAGGAAAGCGCGGCTCGTCAATTCCACGTAAGCAAAATCGTCGTTAATACCTCGTATATAAAAAC
This sequence comes from Brassica oleracea var. oleracea, assembly GCF_000695525.1. NCBI lineage: Eukaryota > Viridiplantae > Streptophyta > Magnoliopsida > Brassicales > Brassicaceae > Brassica > Brassica oleracea. The sequence goes on from NC_027752.1 coordinate 38,822,411, forward strand.
ATGGGCCATTGTAATTCCCCGCTATTTCCTCGTACAATAAAACACGGGCCTTTGTAACTGCTCGCTATTTT
>NC_027752.1:38824277-38895635 GCF_000695525.1 Brassica oleracea var. oleracea
AATATTTTTTAATTATATTTTTAAATTTGTTAAATAATAAAACGAAGTAGATTCGTAGCTAATCTACGTCTTATTTACGTTGAACATTTACGAGGAAATCACTAGAAATGTTAAACGAGTATTTTACGAGGAAATACTTTCAAGGTATTTACGTGAAAATTACGAGGAAAACATTTTAAGGTAATTACGTGATTTTTACGAGAAAATACTTTCGAGATATGTACGTGTCCTTTACGAGGAAATGCTTTTGTGGTATTTACGAGGAACGGTAGCGACATTCTTACGTCGACTGTCTACGTGGTCTTTACGACGAAATATTTTCCTCGCTAATTTAAGACGAATTGGCGAGGAAATATGTGTTACGACGAACGAGTAACGACAAAACGTGTTTCCTCGCTAATTCCTCGTAAAGCTTCTTTTACGACGAACTCACGAGGAAAACCGCCCTCGTAAAATTTATGTTTTCTTGTAGTGTGATTCGGTCCAGGTCTTTTGAATATCATTAGTTATATTATGATACATCTAAAATATATAACACTAATTATGAAAAAATGAATTTCGATGTATAAAATGTACAAACCAATACCTGGACCGGTGCTCGGGTCAATCTCTAGTCAACATTAAAACTAAATACAATGGAATTGCTGTAAATAAATTCAAAAACTAAAGAGACCTCCAAAAAAGTCTCATGTTTAATAGTATTGATTTTTCTAAAAATAAATTATATCAACATTAAAACTAAATACAATGGCTGGCATTGCTGTATATACATTCAAAAACCAAAGAGACCTAAAAAATGTTTAATGTTTTAATAGTATAGATATCATGTAATTACATATTAAACTTTGCAACCGAAATCTTAAAATGTATACATTCAAAACCCATGAAGACAAGAGGCTGACTGCTCGATCAATTCAAAACAGCAGCCAAATAAATGGGATAACCAGCGATTTTATTAACATTATACGCCGCAAAGATTTTCACAAATGTGTGACAATATCATTTCATTTTGTGACCGTGATTCTTGCGATTGTAAGCCATGATTAGAAGTAGGGCACGGCAAATTATAAGAGAAAACGTTACAAAATAATGACACGAGCGAATCGAAAATCTTCCAACGCACATATAGATTCATAATAACATGTTTTCCAACCAGTTCATAAATATCCTCTCAGAACAAAAATTCATAACCATCTCTGCAACAACACCTTAACTCTTACCATATGGCTAAGAAACCTATACCTGGGAAAAGAGACCACCCATCAGCCTTCAAAAGGATCCCGAGAAGTATGAGCTACTCCCGTGGTCCACCACGCCACAGCAGAGCACTCAAAGGTACCCTGCAGAATATTGCTTTCCCCATAACTTAGACATCACATCTACTTCTAAATAATTTTGTTAAAACCATTATGAGATCTCGGAATCCGAAGCTACAAGGCCGTGGTTATACGCGGACTATGCCACCATCCACCCTACAAAGGTGGAAAGGATAAGTAGATGTACAATTTACGTAGAGTTTTTCGTTTCATGGCTTTACATCTATTTATCATAAGTTAGACTTAGATTTTACAGAGTCATATCTCAAAATGACTTTTTGTTTGTTTGAAAGGCCCAAACTTAAAATTATATAATGTTAACCATATGAAAAAAAAAGACTCAGAAAAGTTCGACGTAACCAGAAGTGAGAAAGAAACACCTGTAAAATAAACACATAGTTTGTTCCTATCGATCTGAAATACGGACAAAAAAACATAAACAAAGACAAACATTTATATTAACACCACCACCAAACAAGTTATCACAACTACATCGTAAACAAAAACACTAAATCATACACACATACAAATTGAAAACAAATGAGCCGCTCCAGACTGACACACATATACTAAAACAAAGAAGCCAACAAACCCGACCAAATACGTGGCAAAAGCCAACAACATATGGTCAGGCACAAATTGTTGTATATACTCATGATACACCTCCAAGTCAGCGCACATTACAAAATACATACTCCACTCTAAAAACCATATACTTAAACACATACAAATTTTACACACACACTACAAAACCAAATATCGATACTTGGAACAACCAAATATAAGGAACCCGAAAACCACTAGTACTATATAAACAAACAATGATAGTTTGTGATTGGTTGTAGGCCGGTGGAATTATACGAATCTTAAGAGTTTAATAAGTTTGATTTTCGGTGTCTTGCCTCCATGCACAAAAATCTTTCCAATTCTAGATCTGTTGACTTGGTTTATAGGCTTATAGCTCATTACCTAATCAACAGCTTTTAATAAAGCTTATCTTAACCATATTATAATTAACCATTTTTAACAAAAATGTACCATAGTTCCAATATATATTTATTTAAAAACATTTTGAGACCGCAAAAAAACGTATACGTTGTAGATCGGTTTATTGAAGATCGCGAGAAGTTACACCGAAGTCAATTAGTTGGTTAACACAAGATGACCAACAACATAACAATTTGGTTTTCTTCTGAAAGTTGTGTAAAAGCTTTCTCTAGAACAAGACCAGCTTTCACAAATGCATAAATAATAATAACCTTCATCAGAATCATCACATCACGGCCTAGCGTAAACATCAATCATCAATCATCAATCATCAATTTTATTTCTTCAACTAGGATCTCAGAAACCCCAGTTGCTGTGATATATACCCTCGCATATATTACATACTGACATTCCTATATCGATCATATTTAGCATGAAGGAAAAGCTGAGATATCTTTTTTCAAACATTGTCTTTCTCCTAGTGGAAAAGAGATTTTTCCAGTTTCTAGTCCAATACTCAAAGGCAAAAGAACAGTAGGAGAGTTATAAAATGTATTTACCTTGAAGCGTGAGTGACTTTGCATCTTTGCCAGCAAATCCAACATCACATATATATGCATTGATGAGAACATCTGAAAAAGAGAGTTAAAGTTTTCCGAAGCCTCTAGCAAACTGAATACAACTATGCTTATAGCAAAACATGTAATGCTCACGTTTTTAAATTCCAAGTCCAATAATAAAACAAGGCACAAGAGTAAAAACAAGCTCTTAGAAAAACTAGGATACAACAAGCACTTAGCAGCCGGGTATTGTAAGAAAAACTCAGATATTTTAAACACTCTAAATTAATTAATTTGTTTTTGTTTTTGCTTGATCTTACCATCTAACGTACACTGAAACTTCAAACGCTTCTATCATTATTGTTACTCAATATAGAATTCCGAAAAACCTAAAACTTTTTTCTTCAGCTCAGGGTATATATGGCTAATGTAAATGATAAAATGTATAAACATTTCACCCATTGCGCTTGATTGATACTCTGTTTCCAAATGTGATGGTGGGCAAGTATCATGGTCCTAACTCCTAATGATGATTATCATCGGATCACACACAGAAGAGGAGTATCATTCAAGAGAGAAATAGTTTACCCTTATCCCTTGCCCCATTTTGCCTGCGTTTGAGACTTTTCAGTTTTCACGTTCAACGGTTTTCTCTTTTTCTTTGAAAGATACTCTCTTTTCCCGAAAATAAGATTTTCTAGAATATACATGCTTATTAAAAATTTAATAAATGTTTATAATTTAATTTATCTTTGACTTTATTATACATTTTTAATAACTTTCCACCGATAAAATTTAATCAATTCAAATATTCTCAATTAATGTTTCTCAAAAGTATAAAAAAATACCTTAACAGTATAGAAAACTATTTTTGTGGAATAAGTAAAAAATCTAAAACATCTTACTTTCGGATAACAGAGGGAGAGTATAAAAGAAGTTAAAAAAAAAAAAAGTTACGCGAGACTTGGTCAATGGCCACAGAAAACCACACTCATAAACCCAAAGAAAACTCATAGTCGTAACTTTCGAGAAACCACACTGCGTTTTAAACAACGTAAGCGTATTCAGTGCAAGTTAATTAATCAAAGTCCGAAACTAGTGACCTTAACCTTTACGTTAATCAATGATCATACGCTTTTTTATAATAAATAATTAACTTCATGTAAAGTTACGTTAGTGATTACGTAAACACGCGGAATAGGTGTCCAAATCTTCCTTTTGGAGTAATAGTCTAATCACATTTCAAACGCACGAAACATTTTTCCTGTGCATTTACTTTTATAAAGAACCAACAGGCAAATAACATCATCGGACAATCTTTAACAAACAGCAACAACAAACAAACAAAAAAACAGAAAAATGTCGGAATATCTCTCCGAAGAACTAGCCGTCGAGATTCTCGCGAGGCTAACCATAAAGGATCTTGCTCGATTCAGATGCGTCTGCAAGACATGGAGAAACATTATCAACAGCCGTGGCTTTACCGAAAGGCACCGTGACATTTCTCCGGTGAAGTTTGTGTCGTTCTACGACAAGGGTTTCTACTTGCTTGACATGGAAGACAAGCATCCGGTTATAGAAACACCTCGTAAGCTTGATTTCCCTTTGGATCATCAGTCGATGATCGATGAATCCACATCTGTGCTTCATTGTGATGGGACGTTATGCGTGACCTTAAATAATCACACTTTATTGGTTTGGAATCCATCTTCAAAGCGTTTCAAGATCGTACCAAATCCCGGTATATATCGAGATTCAAATATCCTTGGTCTCGGTTACGATCCGGTTTCCAACGATTACAAAATCGTAACGTTTATCGACCAGCTTGGTTCTTCCACGGCGCATGTTTTCGAGTTCAGAACCGGTTCTTGGAGAGAGAGCGTACGGATTCTTTATCCTGATTGGTATTACAGAGAGAGAATTGGTGCATTCTTGGATCAGTCCCTCTATTGGATTGCGTACCGGTCTAATGTTGACCGGTTCATCCTATGCTTTAATCTCTCGACCCATGAATACCGGAAATTATCTCTCCCGGTTTACAATCAAGGTGTCACGTGTTCTTGGTTAGGCGTTACAAGTCAGAAACTTTGCATTACAGAGTATGTATCATGCGAACAGAAGATTTGGATTTCGGTTATGGAGAAAACCAGGTCATGGAACAAGATTGCAAGCCTTTCAATGTCGAATTTGATCTCTATACAAGACCATATCTGCGATTATCAAGTAGAGTTCGTGTCGTTTACGAAAAAGAACGATATTGTCGTAACATTCAGTGGGGACTGCGATAATGTCGAGATGGAAGCTGAAAAACGTGTGAAGATAAAGGTGTTCTTATACAAAACCGGTGACAATACATTTCAACAAGTCCGGTTCTGTAACTCTTTAGCCGGGTTTAGGTTTCTCAGTGAATATGTGGAGTCTCCTGTGATTACTGATCACATATTTATTTGAAACAAAGAAAATTTAACTTTAGATTTGTACTTATTATTTTGTTACAAAACTAAACTAGATAATAATCCGCGAGCATGTGAGTTTTTATGATAATAATTGTTCACTAAATTATTTTAATATTTTGTAATACTACAATCTTTATCGATTGTAAAATGACGAATACAAATGTTAATCTCTTAAATGTCTCATCATTGTTGAAGAGTTAACATATTACAGCTCACTTTAATTATTTTTAAGACTTCATATGCACAAAAGAAAATTAGGTTACACAAATATCCAAAACCAAATAGTCAACATATATTGTATAATGATGAAAGGTGATTAGGTTTTCTGCTCTCGATTTTTTTACTATTGACTCTGCATAAGTGATTTTATTTTCTACCTCTATAAAATTGTGTTTTCGTTCTCGTCTCTGTATCATTGATATGAATTTAGTTTATTCTTTAACTTCTTTTATGAATTCGGTGAATTACATAAGTGTCAATTTAAAAAGATGGACATGTGTAAAAATTAGTTTCACTTTAGATACATATATAAGACTCAAAATTTTGAAGAAAATCACCGACAAACTCTATAAACAGGTTAGTGTTCAAATCTAATATATCAAGCTGTTATAGAATATAAGTGCAGACTCAAAATATAAATGTATGTCTAGTATATATTCACCAATTCGGTCTAAAAATCATCTAATTCTATAATAACAAAGCTTACGCTTTTGAGGTTTAGTTACTTAATAGTATACATATAAAAAATATATATAATAATTTACCATTTTTGTATATGTAAACTATGTATAAACTAAGAACTGTTTGATTTATTAAATGATAAACCAGAAAATTTATAATAAATAGTTAATATATCTCATTCTTACAATTATAATAGTTAGATAGGGTATTAGGGAGAAAAAAATATTAGACGAATGATCAAATCTCTCATTCTTCGAACAAACTCAAAAAGAGGTGATTGGAATCTTTTCATGATATTTCATTCAAGGTTTTTTAGGAATAAAAATCAAGACTAAATTACTTAATCTGAATGAAATAATATATATATATAGTGCTTCAAATATTAAAAATCACTTTAATTTTGAAGAAGTGTATTTCTGGGATTGTCAGGATCAAATAAGATATTAGAAACCACCTATTTAAAAAATAATTTGTATGCATAAAAGTATATACATTAGAGTAATCACATAAATCAAAAGCAATACTTTTTATTAATTTACAATCACGTTTTTGGTAAATAAATAAAACCAATAATTTTATTTACTTTAGATGGTATAAATTAAACTTTAGTGATATTGACGTAAATACATAATATATTTTAATATAAATATTTATTATTGATACTTCTTACTCATATGATTTTTAAAAATTTGTGTATTTTCTGTAACAAAAATTTAAACCGTTAATCACAAAAAATTTAATGTGAGATTTTTCAATACAAATTAAAAAATTTAAATATTAAGATCTTAATAATTTCTCACCGCAAATTTTGACATTAACATATTTTTATATAGTATATAATTTATTTAAAATGATATATATATATATATATATATATATATATATATATGAATATCTATTAATGAGACTTTATATTCATACAATTTATTATGGCTGAATATTTTATCCGATACCCAAATCCGTATTTGAATCCGATCCGAAGATCTGAACCGAAGTAGCAGAATATCCTAACGGTTATTGAATTCGAAGAGATTGGATATCCGAACCTAACCGGATAATATCCTAACCCGAATGGATATCCGAAGATAACCAAAAATAAGTATACTTAACCCTATATTTATAGTTTACTTCTCTTATTTTATTCAAAATATTTATATTAATGATGCACATTGCTCATAATTAGATAATATATATATAATTATGGACAAAATCATTTACTACTCAGTTAAAATACATAGCAAGCTCTTGTTTCTTGCATTAACAAAAGTCACATCTAAAATTTCAAAACAACAATTAAATGAGTGTCTTTCTATTTTTAAAGTTTTATCTCCAAACCTATTAATAGTTTAATCTTTTAAAAATTAGAAAACTAATTAATTTAAAAGTATATTTTAAATACAAAAAACTTAAATAATGAATAATTTATTTATTTTTTCTTCAAAATTTAAATATCCAAACCCGACCCAAAATATTCGAAACCGGACTTAAAATACCCGAACTCGACCTGTAGTATAGAAATATCCGAACGGTTTTTATACGTATATACTAAAATACCCGAAAATTCAAAATACCCGATACAAACATATTGCATTCAAGATAAAGAAAATACTTATAAAGGCCAAGCCCAATGTTTTATTTTATTTCAAAATGAAGACGAAAAGAGTTACAATGCCCAAGCCCAGTGCTTTTGTGGTGAAATCCAATCAACACAATAAAACTATTTTTGAACGAAGTAGGTAGGCATCATTATCTTGTGAGTAAAGATCTGACCAATGAGCTTTGTGTTGCATTACACGGATAAATCGTATCATCATGGCAACTAGAGAAACTTATACTTCTACGTATATACAAGTTGCTTCAAATGGTGACCGGTCCAATTAAAAGAGCCAAGCATGCAAACCGGTTTCATTTGAGTACACACTGGCTAAATATATAACTCAAACCCGGTTCGGTCTATACTTGTGGTTTGGTTCAACGTTAATTACTCGGAGACGTCACTATAAATATTTGCGTGTGTAACTTTCCTTTAACACATTAACTTCACGATTAGAACAAATATAAAAATGGAAAGAGTAGGGATGATGAACAACAGCAGCAACGGCCAATCACTGTGGCACTCCTCATCTCAGTCCCCCAAAACTCCCACCACCATGCTCGATCGCGCCCTCTCCTCTCGCCGTCCTCACTCCGACGCCGATCTCCCCGACTCCGGCGAATCCGGCACCGACGAATCCAAGACCAAGCGCCCTCACGTCTACCTCCTCGCCTCCAATTTCGTCTCCCGGATCGGACACCAGTGGCTGCCTTGCCTCATCATCGCTCTCCTCTTCCTCGTCCTCCTCTTCCTCACCTCCCTGGCTTTCCACTCTAGCAGCTTCGTCTGCGTCTCCCGCTTCGATCCCGCCGCTCGGATCGGGTTCTTCGGTTTCGACGGGCTCGAATCGGATTTTGGAGCCCTAGGTGTTCCTTGGTGTAAGCACCTCCAGATCTCTCTCTCTTATCTGCGTTTGACACATTGTGCATTGGTTGTTATCTGTATAGGAGTGTGGATCTTGCATTGGCGAGATTTGATTTTACATAGTTAGCATGTGATCTTGCCTACTACTTGAATCATTATATTAAGCAATTGATTGTTTAATCTCTGAGTAGTAGTGGCTGTGATAGCAGGACTGAATCAATTACAGAATCAGGGACTGTGTAGTGGAACTTGTTGAGAAGAACCATTTATTACTATTTAATTACGAGTTTTAATATTGTGAGATATATCTATGTTGTTGTTCTTGATCTCTCTGTTGCAAGCCTGTATCAGTTACAGAGTCATGGATTTGTCTAGTGAAACTAGTAGAGAAGATCCTTTAACTATTTGTTCTTCTACATCTCCTTGTTGCTTTAGTGGAAGAGGACTTTGAGGGTGTTATGTCAAGCCTGTATTGTGTAGTGAATCTAGTAGAGAAGAACCATTTACGACTCTTAGTACAGTTTAAATTTACGGGTTGTGAGATGAGATAGCTATGTTGTTCTTCTCGATCTCCTTGTTAAACTCTTAGTACAGTTTAATTGAAGTTTGTTATGGTATGGACGTATTTAAATCTTTTCCTTGGCAAAAGGCAGATCGAAACATGGAAAAGAAGTTGAGTGGACCTCCAAGGATTTACTCAAGGCTCTTGAAGAGTTTGTACCCATATACGAAACACGACCTATCAAGAACAATATGCATGGGATGGGTTTTGATCACAGCTTTGGGCTATGGTTCATGGCGCGTTGGCTAAAGCCAGAGCTGATGATCGAGAGCGGCGCTTTTAAGGGGCATTCCACTTGGGTTATGCGGCAAGCGATGCCAGATACACCGATTATCTCACTGACCCCAAGACACCCCGAGAAGTACTTGAAGAAGGGACCTGCCTATGTGGATGGAAACTGCACGTACTTTGCAGGCAAAGATTTTGTTGATTTTGGAAGTGTGGATTGGAAGAATGTGTTGAAGAAACACGGAGTAAAAGATCTCAACCGTGTTCTTGTCTTCTTCGATGATCATCAGAATGAACTCAAAAGGTAGTTTCTCCCTTTCTTCATTTCTTCTTCTCTTACCCTTATTGCATAAGCGAAGGACTCACTGGTTTGATCTGATATACTATCAAGAGTAGGATAAAGCAGGCACTGAAGGCAGGTTTCCAACATCTCATATTCGAGGATAACTACGATACAGGAACCGGGGATCACTATTCTCTGAGACAGATATGTGATCAGTCATATATAAAAGGTGGGTTCTGTAAAGTTCACACATTTAGATACAAAAGTTTGGTTCTTTTTCCTTTCTCTCATATGATTCGTTTGTTTTTCTACCCCCAGGAGGTGGTCACAGCTGTTTCAAAGACAGCGATGAAGCCAGGATCAGATCAAACAGGAAGAAGTTCTGGGAGAAAGCAGTTGATACAGAGGAACTCTGTGGACCAGGTGAAACATGGTGGGGAGTGCGAGGAGAAATGAGAGATGACTTTAACCACTCAAACACACAAATCTCATATAATCAGCATTTTCAGAACAGCCGATACGTTGAATCGATTCTTGATGTCTACTGGGAGCTACCTCCGGTTGCAGGACCTTCATTGACACATCAATCGCGATACGACCCTGCTCGTTCGACTCCACCGGTGGTAGCAGATGGGAGGCGCCGATTGTTCCAAAGAATCGGATTAGGTCGGCTGGATAAGTCTGTGTTCAATGGCTATACTCAAATGGTTTACCTTCAGATATCCAAACCCGGGTCATAGAGATTGTTTGATGCCTGCAAAAGAAGAGCGACTCCTTTTTTTCTTACATTCCTTAGCTTCTCTTACAAAGTTACAACTAGAACTAAAGTTTGTTGCTATTCCACTGTGCTTTTCGTGTAAAAGTTTCTTGGTCACGGTTGTTATGGTACGTCAGCCTGGTTTAAATTTAAAATAGGCAAGAAAAATCTGTCCGGTTCTCTCAGTACCAATCTGTTTACTCTAAACCGGTAAAATGTTGAGCAAACCGGAATAAAGACATGGAATGTGTTGTCTACTTATCTTCGTTGTTTAGTACTGGAAAATCTTATCATCGTCTGTCTTTATGGTTGTGGGAACCATGGCAGAGAGATGGACGAACACGGCTCTACTAGTTATCGATATGCAGGTCTCTATGTGCTGTACTCAGTATAGATTCTGTGTATGTGTGTTCCTCAAAGTATTGAATTGTTCTGTCCTTGTGAGCAGAATGATTTCATAGAAGAAGGTTCTGTGACGCAAGTGAAAGGCGGAAAAGCGATAGTTCCTAATGTTATCAGAGTGGTCGAACTCGCTAGGCAGCGTGGTGTTCTCGTGGTTTGGGTATTTCTTTTTTAATCTCTTGCTTGCTCTTTTGATAGCATTACCTTTAATTTGTTGTTTGGGAAGGTTTGTTGAGAGATTAAAAAAAAGTGGCAATTGATGGATTGTGCTATATGAATTTCAAATTCGTTTCTGTAGACACTAATAGTGGTCAAAGCATGGGTGTAAAAAGAGCTTCTTAGTTTCTGCTAGCTGGTTTTGTCTGAATGTAGGACAAAAGGTTCTTGCTTTCAGTGTTGAAGGTTAAGTTTTATGCTCAAATTTCTAGAAACTGACGATTCATGACAAGGGAACCATGTGGATTTGGTGTTTTTGTTTTCATAGGTTGTTAGAGAACACGATCCTCAAGGACGAGATGTTGAGATTTTCAGGCGTCATCACTACCGTTCTGAGAAAGTTGGACCGGTTGTTAAAGGAACCTTAGGTTCAAAGCTGGTGGATGGATTGAACATCAGAGAAGAAGAAGACTATAAGATAGTGAAGACCCGTTTCAGCGCGTTCTTTGGCACACATCTCCATTCGTTCCTTCAAACTTCAGGGTTTACCAAGTTAGTCATCGCTGGTGAGTAATGTTTTTAGAGTATAATAAGAGTCCCATCATGAATGCTTCTTCTTTACTCTCTTTGTGTGTTTTTGCAGGTGTTCAAACGCCAAATTGTATCAGGCAAACGGTATTTGATGCAGTGGAGCTGGATTATCCAGATGTAACTGTTATTGTAGATGCCACGGCTGCTGCAACACCAGAGATTCATACCGGTAATGATCTTCACTGTTGGTTGTTTTATCTTTGTGGGTTTAACAAATTTATCTTTTAGAAACTAGAATCATACAGATTTAGAAAGATGGTTGTCACTATGTTTCTAGCAAATGACAAAAACAAACAAAGACCTTACTTATCTGCAATCATGATATTTTGTATTTTCTTTGAAAAAAACTACTAGTTATGATAACATTGTCGTAACATGTTTTGGAACAGCGAATATTCTGGACATGAGGAACATCGGCGTCAAGACTCCTACGTTACACGAGTGGTCTGAAGAATTTGCATGATGGATTTTCGGATGACAACATATCAACCCGTCGTCTATCTTCTTCCACCTCTTTTTCTTGTCTTTTTATATATTTGTAATCGAAAGTCTGGATGAAAATAAAGTTAAAAATATTACACTTATTATAACGCCGCCTCTTTGAGTTTGGGAGCTGTAAACGATTTAATGTATGTTTTAATAATAATAATCTATTACAATAAATTTGAGTGTTTATGATTATGTAATTTTTTCGAAAATTCTAAGAGTTGTAAACTAATGTTTCACTTTTAAAAAAAAAGAACTAATGTTTCACTTGGCTATAATCATGACTAGTTTTACATATTATGGTTTTTTTTTTTTTTGAAAACTACATATTATGATATATGGAAAGTCATCATTGGATTAAAATTGATGATGTAGTTTTCAAAAAAATATATGTGAAAACTGCAAATCGTTTGCTAGAAAGTGATGATAATCCAATGAAAACCCTTTATAATGTGGAAAGTCATCATTGGATTAAAATTGTAAAAACTTTTTTATCAAAACATATCGTTTGCTAGAAAGTGACGATGCATTGAATTTGAAACAATAAGAGTTGTTATAAAACAATAATTGTTGCTTTTTACAAAAAAAAAAAAAACAATAATTGTTGCTTGAAGAAGAAAGAAACATGATTGATAATTTAAAGGAGATAAGAAAGGGAACGTGGAGAGAAGAGAGGAATGGAGGGTAATGGCTTATCCTCACCTCATTGTCCTCTCTTTTCCCTTTATTGCTTTCGCATCTTCACTTTGTAATTACCCTCTAATTGTGGGGTCATTCTTCATCAATCACATTATATTCTGATTTTTCCACTTATCTAATAATACCCCAGTTTGATCTTTACTCATCTTAGTACACTCCATTACTCATTTTCACCAACTCCTTGTAATTTAACATTGAAAACCAATACTCCCTCTGTTCTTAAATATAAAATTTTTTAGGTAAAACACACTTATTAAGAAAGTTACTTTTTATCTAAAAAGTATCATTAAAATTTTAAATTAAAAACTATTCAACCAATTACAAAAAAGAATTATTAAATTTGATTGGTTACACAGTTTTTGATAAACTTAAAGCTATCTAAAAATATGAGAACATTCTACATATTGGAACATAAAAACTATTCTAAACATCCTATATTTATGAACAGAGAGAGTAATATTTAGACACCTAAAGCTAGCCATCAAAAGAATACTGTATAACTTTTTCATGTTATTTAGTTGTTAATTGAGAGAGACTCAACAAACATTGATTATCAGCAGACATCTTTTTCTTGTTTTTACACATTTACATACTTACGGAGGAGTGCATGTACCTGAAATAATGATGCCTGATTTATTGTTGTATGAATAAAAGAAAAGAAAAAAAGTGAATTATATGGTTTATGGAGTAGAAAAGCAAATACTTGAAGGGACGTATGTGATTAAAGAAAAATAAGGTAAAGAGGGTTACGAGAGTGATGTAACACAGCTCATTTCATGATTACGAGGGACATTCTTTTGTGCAGCCCTTAACACAATGGGGTACTTTACGAGACAATCACCTCTCTTTTTTTTCGTTTAAAAACAATCACCTCTTTCAATTTCCAGTTTTTTAAAAGGTTTTGATAAAATTGGAACTCAAAACATTTTAATTCCATTTATCAATAAATTGACATTTAATAATGTCTTATTAAAAGGAGACGAATAACTATCAGGTTTTTATGAGTTTCTTTTTGTGTGGGGGGGGTAATGTATATTCACCATAACAGTTTTGATAAATCAGTGTATTGAATGAGTGGAATACATATTTTCTTGTTTCTAAATGATGATTTAACGTTTGATTTTAAAATCTTGTATTCCGACGATAGGATATAAAAGTGCAAATAAATGCCAGAAGAATTATTATAATAGATTGATTTGACTTATGAAATGAAAGAGAGACTTGAAAAATCAAATAGCAAATTGATAAACAACCCAACTACCAAACTTCAGTAGACACAAGGAGAAAAAGACAAGATAAATAGCGTGTTTGTAAATGGAGAATGGTTTTTTTGAACAGAGTAAAGAAGAGGAGAACATTGAATAAGAAATAGAGTAGGTAAGAAAAATGAGCCTGACAAAATAATATATGTCTTCTCTTTTTGAAATTGAGGAGAAAAATCAAGTCTGAAACCTGACACAAACCTCAATAGACCTTTCCTTCTTGAAGTAAGAAATGGAGGAAAAAACTGAGAAGTTGGCGTGTAAGTCAAGCAATCTTTGAATAATAATAATGTTTCAGACTACGTATTCACTTTCTACAGTCTTCTTCTTTTGGATGTGTCCCAGAATTATCTTCGTCCACAATAGACATTCACTCTTTCACACCATTTTTATATATCGAAAATAACGAATTAAATAAATTAAAACATGTTCTGTAATGTTTTCACTCGTTATATTCGTCAAGTTCTATGCATTATGTCATATGGACCATTCCTTTCGACCCTATTTTTGACAAGACCTTTTTAATTAATGTTGAAGACTGAATAGTGAAAAGAAAATATGTTAGTACTGTAAGTGGTTTAATCCACAGTGGTATGTATGAATGTTTTTTGTTTCTTGATTTTCATTTTATAGGTAAGTCTCTTGTCCCTATCATCCAAAGAAGCTTGCTAAACTTTCTTTAACTCGGTTAAAATAAACGTTTTTTTAGTTTTACAGGAAGGAAGAGCTTTAAGTAACTTCTTTTTTTCCTTGTCATCGAGGTTAGCAACTTTAACTATCAGAATATAACTAGTTATGATGATAAAATAACATAATGATGCAGTAGATTAATAAGTTTGTCAAAAGGAGATTGCAGAGTATCCAACACCCACGTGCAAGGCAAATGACAATGTCACTCTCATCATTATGGCGTTTTGTCCACTTTTATAAAAAAAAATAGTCCCAATATTATAACTGTATAAGCATAACTTAAGAAAATATTTAGGGAAATTAATGTCTAGTTTAATTCCAGATTTTCTTTTAAGATTTCTAAATGCTAGTGTTTGGTCGAATTATTCGTGATCCGTCTAACAATTGACCAAAAGCTATTAAGGGTTGTGAAGAGTGATCTATTACTACGGTTTCTGTTTTGATTTTGACGGATGCAATGTCACATTAATAGTTGTTAGTATGTATGTGCCAACAGTTTTTTTCGTTCGACAATTATTAGTTAGTTCACTATATTGATTGGTTGCATTGGTGTGGCCATTAGAAAACAAGTTGAACTTTGTTTCCTCCATTCGGGTGCCAAACTTTGTTCGGAGTATCCAAGTTTTAGAAAAATAAGATTGTTGAAAGATTTGAGTAAACTTAAATCTCAGAAAAAAAATAAGATTTGAGTAAACTATGCTTTCAATAGATTATGATTTTTCTTGGGGCGACTCTTTGGAGATGTTGACTTATTAGTGAGATGGAAAAAGTGCAGCAAATGCTTTAAATATGATTGCACTTACTTTCATGATCCATTTCTTTTGAAGAATAAAATAAAATTACCAAAAGTTGTTCGAAAAATAAAATAAGAAAAATTTGCCAAAGTGACAATTTGTCAAGAAAAGAGGAAGAGAGAGTGAGAGACAACCAAAACAAAAGTTGTTAACCTCATGGGATGTCTTCGTTTCTCAATTATTAATAATTTTTTTTTGATGAAATTCCAATTTACTGATCATCGCAAAAAATATGTGTGCAATCCTATTTGTTTATAGTATAAAAATGAGATCAAAATCGCAACCATTAAAGAACCGTGACTCAAACCACCCATGCATCAAGCCTAGTAATTTAGGCTTTAGACCATCTCCAACACACCCATATTTCTATATCTATATTTTCTTCTAAAATAAAAAAACTCTATTATAGAGATGAAAATGCTTCAATGTATGCCTATATAATAGAGTTCTTCTATTTATATGAGAAAATATAGAGATATGCTATTTTCATCTCTAAATATAGAGACAAAAAGTAATTTTCTTCTATATTTTCCTTTCAAATAGAGGAATTCTATATACATGCATACATTGGAACATTTTCACTTTTATAATAGAGATTTCTATTTTAAAGAAAATTATAGAAGTGTATATTGGAGATTCTCTGATAGCTAGCTTAAAATATAGAGGAACATTTTAATCGTTCCTCTGAAGGAAAAATAGTCATTCCAATTCAAACTGATTATCTAGTCTTCCGATCAACTATTTTGATACAGTTTTGAACATTGTAATCGTTCATCTGATAAAAAAAGCTACATTCACAAATCACACAACAACTGTTCTAAAACATATATTACTTGTACGGAGAAATGAACTGTGGTCTATTTTCACGATTATACCCTATCGTTTTAAATTAATGCGAATACGGCATGGTCAAAGTCTTTTAGCCATCGCAAGTACTTCAAAGAATTATTTTCCTGAAGACTGAACAAACTACTAGACTAATATTTGATTGTGATAGGCCATTAACTGCAGTCCGGTTCATGTTCAACCGTTTATTATTTTATTTGACGTAAGTAACATAGAACATTGTTAGTAACATGTAAGTTATACTGTTTCTTATGAAAAAAACTATATGAAAATGTGCACCCTCCATTTATATAACTTTCATATACATTTAAAATATGATACATTTAAAATACGCACATTTTCCTAGCATTTATGTTTCAACTACAATTTAGCTTAGACTATTAAAATGACGTTTTTCCTACTGCTTTTTCTGTTGGTTCTGTTTCCAGTTTAATTGGATTTTCTAAGTATGAAACCACAATAAAAACTCCATTCTATCAATATACAAAAATTACGATAAATTGGTATAATATCATTTTAATGTGTGGGTCCGATAATGATAAGAGTAGATTATTTTATTTAATTAAACCTTGAGAAATCTATATTTAAATAGCGCCCATTTATTATTGCTCAGCACTCGTCGCAGAAACAGAGATTCCTCGCTGTCTGAACTGAAAAATAAGATCGCATTAACTCAAAGCTCTCACAAAGACAAAGATCTTCTTCTTCTTCTTATTCCTCTTTTCTCATTCAACTGAAAGGTAACAATGGAGAACCCTCCGGATCAAACAGAGTCAAAGGAGATGATGCTTCCACCCAGAACCAGAAGACCAAAGGGAGGACTTCTCACTATGCCCTTCATCATTGGTAAACTAAAAACCATTACTTCTCTCTAATTTTTCAACGCAAATCTTTAAGTTACTCTGCTTTCTTGATGGATTCTGACTCTTCTTGTTGTTCTTGATGGATTAAGCAAACGAGGGGTTTGAGAAAGTGGCGAGCTACGGATTACTACAGAACATGATACTTTACCTGATGAGTGATTACGGTTTAGGAGTTGTGAAAGGACAAACCGTGTTGTTCATGTGGGTTGCTGCTACTAACTTCATGCCTCTCGTTGGAGCTTTTCTCTCAGATTCGTATTTGGGTCGCTTTCTCACCATCGCCATTGCCTCTCTCTCCAGTTTCCTGGTAAACTTTCATTTTTCTTTTAATCTCGCATAACTGGTTCATGTTTTTGTCCGGTTTGCTCTGAAAAAGTCCTCCGGTTTAATCCCGACAGTTAGTTCGTTGACATTAATAATTTACTAACTACTTAAGTTTTTGAATAATGGTTTTGTCTTTTATTTTTATACGGTTTCTTGTAAATACGGAGGGGAATTCAAGGTTGGGTTTGACTAAAATTAGAAATCGTAACCCGAGATTTTCCGGTTTAGAATGATTTGGCTGAAATTTATTTTTTCACTACAAAGAAAATTCAATAAAAATCTATCAATCATAGAATTAAGGGCCTGGAATTAAATGGTACGAGGTTCTTAAAGTTGTTTTTTATTTATTAAAAATCTCTGTAGGGTGATTTTTGTCAAGTAAATTTTATTATATTTGACTAAAAATGTATATCATCATATTTTCCCGAAACATTAATAGCTGTTTATTCGCTTAAGCATAAAACTCTTAGGGTCATGTTATGTACTATATATAGTCTATAGTAACAAACACCTACAGTAAAATTTCTATTTTAAGAGTTATGATTAAGCTTTGTAGAAGAGGCCTTTTCCATTAAGAGTCAAAAGTTTCACATGTTGCATGTGCAACCCTGAAACTGCTGTCCAATTAATGAAAACTAAAGCACTTTATTTATTTTATAGTATCTGTTTCCATAATAAAATATATCAAAGTCGGTAAAAAAATTAAATACAGTAGCCAGGTATTCTGAATTGTCCATGTGATTATATAACAACATGTCTTAAATAATCATAAAGTATCATTATTATCAAATATTATTTTAGTCTTTAAAAATCTGGTTACTTACCTTGTTGTTGTGGCCTTGTGGGCTTTCTCTGGCAAGTAGTGATTGTGAGTGACCACACTACTCAATCTCTATTAAGAAAAATACATTTCTAAATATGAATTTATAAACTATTTATTTAAATGAATTTCATTATTTATAATCCATCTAAGCTGTAGTTATGACTATGAATTTATAAACTAATTGCTGAATTTAATTTCATTCTTTATGATCTATATAAGCTGACGTGGACCCACTTATGCCACACAATGCGTTGGGCAGAAAGTTAGTACCGACTGGTGACCCATGTTTTTGTACTATCTTGTCCTATTATTAATGATCATACTTTTACCTCACCCACTTGAAAAAACCTTATCGATAACTATATCGTGACATCAATTTGATTTTGAAATATCTATATTATATAGCAATCATTCATCTCGATCAATCATTTTCCCTTGAGAACAAAATGTTTTGGTTTGAATATGACAACTGACGTATAGATCTGATCCTAAAATTCGGATTCTTGTTCTTGGAAGTATATGTTCTGTAAAATATATCTACAAAATTTTACGAAAGATTCAAGCACAACATTTCTATTAATGCTGTCATGCTAAGAATAGTAAATGGGTCAAAATATTAATAATGCTAATCGCATTTACACTAATTATTTATGTATTTTTGTACTTGATTATATAACGTATCTTAAATTTATGTTCCTAATGAGTTGTCAAATTAAACGTTACAGGGGATGGTGCTTCTATGGCTAACGGCGATGTTACCACAAGTGAAGCCATCACCGTGTATAGCATCTGCCGGAACCAACTGCAGTTCCCCGGCAGCCACATCTTCTCAACTGGCACTTCTGTATTCCGCATTTGCACTTATATCGATCGGATCAGGTGGTATCAGGCCATGTTCTTTAGCCTTTGGTGCTGATCAGTTGGATAACAAAGAGAATCCCAAGAACGAGAGAGTTCTTGAAAGTTTCTTCGGTTGGTACTACGCTTCTTCATCTGTTGCTGTCTTGATCGCTTTCACTGTCATTGTCTACATTCAAGATCATCTAGGATGGAGGATAGGGTTTGGTATACCCGCGATTCTCATGCTACTCGCGAGTATAGTGTTTGCATTCGCATCTCCTCTCTATGTTAAACGTAATGTGACCAAGAGTCTGTTCACTGGTTTGGCTCAAGCGGCTGTTGCAGCTTACGTGAACAGGAAGTTAATGTTACCGGGTCAGAGTGACTCCTATGGTTGCTATCACCACTTGGAAGATTCTGAACTCAAAGCTCCAAGTGACAAATTGAGGTAACATAAAATATACTTCACATAAAAAAAAAAAAAAAAAAAAAAAAAAAAAAAAAAAAAAAAAAAAAACTTCACATGTACTTATTTTTCTAAATGATGTTTTTTGTGTGTGTGTTTTACACATTATCATTTTTTTTGTGTTTAGCTATTTTTTTTTATAATTTTAAACAAATAGTATTTGAGTAAATACAATTTTTGTTTTTTGAAATTTACCATTAGCAACTAATAAAAATTGTATAGAAAAAGTATACTTTTATTTTTTAAAGATTTTTTTTTATAAAATATTTATGTTTTATAAACCGAGGGAGTATATATAGTGTAGTGGATTTGGTTTCTTGAGTTTTGACAAGTTGTTGCAAATGATTAGGTTTTTGAACAAAGCTTGTGTCATAAGAAACCGCGACGAAGACATTGGTTCGGATGGTTTGGCCTTAAACCCATGGAGGTTATGCACAACTGACCAAGTTGAGGAACTCAAGGCTTTGGTCAAGGTGATACCCGTATGGTCCACAGGGATAATGATGTCTATAAACGTGAGCCAGAACTCGTTTCAGCTGCTTCAAGCTAACTCAATGGATAGACGTTTGAGCAACGATTCAACCTTCAAAATCCCAGCTGGATCTTTTGGCATGTTCACAATCATAGCCCTAATCTCATGGGTGGTTCTCTACGACCGAGCCATCCTCCCATTAGCTTCCAAGATCCGAGGTAGACCGGTTAGGATCAACGTCAAGATCCGAATGGGGTTAGGACTATTCATATCATTCCTAGCAATGGCTGTTTCCGCAACTGTTGAGCATTACAGAAGGAGAACCGCGATAAGCCAAGGACTCGCAAACAACGCAACTGCTACAGTCAACATCTCAGCCATGTGGCTTGTACCGCAGTATGTCCTACACGGTTTAGCAGAGGCCTTAACCGGGATAGGACAGACAGAGTTTTTCTACACCGAGTTTCCTAAAAGCATGTCGAGCATTGCAGCTGCGCTGTTTGGTCTAGGAATGGCAGTGGCTAATATCTTGGCTAGTGTGATACTCAATGTGGTTAAGAATAGCTCAAAGAAAGGTGGAGTGAGCTGGATTGAAGATAATATCAACAAGGGTCATTACGATTACTACTATTGGGTTTTGGCGATCATGAGCTTCGTTAATGTTATTTATTACGTGGCGTGTAGCTGGTCGTATGGTCCGACGGTGGATCAGGTGAGGAATGATAAGGTTAATGGGGTGAGAGAGGAGGAACAAGACGAAGTTGTTAAAATAAATTAAAAGATTCGTTTAGTTTCATTGTTTATGATTTATGGTGTGTGTTTATATAATCTTTTATATATTTTTATGTATGTAATTAGATTTATTATTATATATTTTTATGGATTTTGGATTTAGGAAGTAGAGGATTATATTAGTAGGTGTGCTGAGTATTGTTTCTTCTTCTTACAAAAGCCATTGTTGGTGTGTGTATATGATATTTTGATTAAAGATAATCAAAATGTTCATACTGGTAATTTTATGTTATGAATGATTTTTAATTTTAGAGGCCCACATACCCCCCTCTTTCTCTCTAATCTCTCTAATCTCTCTCTAAAGGTTTCGAAGAAAAAAAAAAAAGACTTTGGTGGCCGGTGGCTTAAGCCGCCGGTTACCAACCCTTTCTTTTTTTGTTTTTTGATATGTAAAATATCTTCGATCATTAGATCGATTTTATGTTTCCGTTTTAGCGGATCTTTTCTTCGCAAGGCGATTTTGAAGTGTAAAAGTTTCAATCAAATCAGACTTGTTCATCACTCGCTATCTATTTTTGATTTGATTGATTCTGAATAAAGTTTGAAATCTGCTTTTCGCTCTGAGCTCTATTCTTATTCCGGTGATGCTCAGTTCAGATGCCTTTTTCACCGCTCACTCTAACCACTTTCTAAGATAATTAGTCTTCGCTATTTGATATATCCACTTGTGGTGTTCTGTGAAGCGTCTCTGATCGGAAGTAGGCTCCAAATCGTTGTTGGAGAAGGTTCAGAAGAGTTGGCGTTCTTGTGACGGTCCAGCAAAGAGTCTTTCTACACCTCGATTTAAGCGTCCTCAGATATAAAATCCGGTGCATCAAGGCCTCTCTGTTTGAGTACTGTCGGTTAAGGTGAAAAGCAATCAGGGAGAATTCAAGTTTTAAGGTTAAAGCTTGAGGCAGATCAATCATGACAAAAGCTACGCCGGCGACAAGTACCGGCATCGGTGGTGGCGATAGATACGACTCCTCAGTCTCCCATCTGTTACGGCGGCGCGTGCAGACACGTCTGCAGAAGCTCGAGTGGAATGTGACCTGGAAGGACGCGTGTTAGGAAGTCCTTGGAAGGGAGACGCGTGGCCTTTTACGTGTTACACGATTAGGTTTCGAGTCAATATATTAGGCTTGACAACTATATGGACTTAATTTTAATCGAGTTTGTAATAGTATGGGATTTGGGCTTTTACCTTTCTTGTATCTCTCCCTATTTGGATTTCTTTCAATGAAAGAAAGGTAGACAAAAAAAAAAAAAAAAAGAATGATTTTTAATTTTAGAAATACAAAGCTTATATTTGGTCAAAAAAATAGAAAATCAAAGGTTTCTAAGACTAGAACCATTGTGTTTGATTTTGACTTTGAGTGGAGCCATCTACAACCTTTTTGGCTATGATTTCTCCATATCAATCTCTTTTAACCTCAATCACAGCTGATTTTGGCCCTACAACGGTTCCCTCTACTCTTTGCTTCTACCTCTACCCCTACCTTTGCTTGCAATTTGTTCACTTTAAAAATATTTTTTCTTGATGATGATGAGCAGAGAGTAACAGAGGAAATAATACTATTAAGATTAACTTTCCATATAGTTGGTCTTGGTTCTTGACCTTGTTAAGTCAACCAGATGATATAGAAAATATTATTTTATGCATCTGTGTATAACAATCAAAGAACAAGATGCAAACAGAGAGAGAGAGAGAGATCCATGGTTGTCTGAGAGTGAGACTTTACTCTTGATGATCCAGAGATTTCTTTAGCTCTTTCTTGTTTACCTAAACCACATTAGAAGAATATGAGAATCGATTTTTACACCAAACAATCACCTTCAGTAAAAAGCCTCTTTTATTACCTTTCCCATGGCGTTGCGGGGTAAGCTCTCCCATATTAGCAAACGTGTTGGCAGCTGAAAAAAGACAAAGGATATTATCAGCATGATGGTGAATAATTTCACAGACTATGTTTGTGTTTCGTCTGGTCAAGATTACCTTGTAAGGAGCAAGCTTGTCTTTAGCCCAACCGCAGAGTTCTTCTAAGGTCATCACAGGTTTTGACTCATCATCTCTTTTCCTCTTTGCTCCAGCCTCAGCTACAATTATCGCTGTAACCGCTTCCCCATAGTCTTTGTCTGGTAACCCCAACACACAACATTCTGCAACCGTAGGGTGCTGGCAGGCAGAACACAGAAACCAGATATTTCAGTTTACAATTTACTTAGTTAAGAGCTTGTGACATCTTCAGTGACCCAAAAGTAAACTCAAGTTGATGTTAGTGTTACCTCGAGTAGGGTAGATTCGATTTCTAAGGCAGACAACTTGTATCCTCCAACTTTCATTATATCAGCGCTAGTACCTAACAGTCACCAGAGAAGAGAACATGTCAAGAGATGGAACACAAAGCCACTAATAAATTGTGTTTTGGATGTAGTTATTGGTTTCTGCTTACGTCCTAGAATCACGTAATATCCATCTTCATCCACTCTACCAGCATCTCCCGTCTTGAAGTATCCATCTTCCGTGAATGATTCTTTAGTTACTTCTGGAAGATTCCAGTACTCCTTGAACAAAGATGGGCTCTTTACGCAAATCTCACCCACTCCATCAGCATCATTTACATCTTGTACAATCTTAGCCTATAATGTTTACAGACATTATTTTTTGTCAGTATCACAGCTTACTGACCTCAAGCGGAGGAAGATCTTACTGACCTCCACCCCGGGAAGCGGTTCGCCTACAGTTCCTGCTTTCCTTGCACCTCGTAGAGGGTTTGAAATTGCCATTACAAACTATGAACATTGAACAAAAATTAAATTAATCAGATGATCAATTAAGAAGAGGTTTCTTAAAGGTACTGAACAATGACATAAAGGTAACTGAAAGAGACGGGGAAATCTACTTACCTCAGTCATGCCATATCGTTCCAAAAGACGATGACCTGTGATACTTTCCCACTGATGCATGACAGGTCTAGGAAGAGCAGAGGAGCCAGACATCTGAATAAATTTATTTTCAATCAGCAGTCATGTTAGCACTATATTCACCAGAATTTGAAAACAGAATAGCCAAGGATATAAATGATAGTAATAAAGGTGGATTTGAGCTTCTCAGATATTTGGTTGCTTACCATTAAACGAAGCTTCTGCGCAGCAAAGGCGCTTGACTCTTTCGTTTCTTGATCCATTGCTTCATAACCTTGTATCAACCGAGTATACATGGTTGGAACCTGTATATCACAACGTTTCACTTTTACCAATTAAATCTCTCTCTCTCAAGCTCAATCTCTCTTAAAAATAAAACGAGTTTGCTCTAAATATCTTAGAGCGCCAGACAAAAAAATAAGAAACTGGTCGAATCAGCCACAAGACTATCATTATGTTACATAATATTATTGAGAAATTTGGCTCTGAAAACTTCAACCAACTGTATAAACCTTTAATAAACTTCCTATATCAGATTCAAGAAAGGGCTCACGCAACATGAGTTTCTAGAGGCAGGGACATGCTAAAGCTTGAAATGGTAGTGCTAAAGGAAGCAAAGACACAAAAGACTTACGCCAGTAAATACAGTTATGGGGTTATCGGTTTTGTCATCATTCACCGGATATGACTCACGCCATCTGCGCCAGATTCCACTAACACTAAATTTGGGCAAAAACTCAACCTTCGAGGAGGAATGTAAACATCAGTCACCAGCCTTGAGAAGTTAATTTGAAATAGCTAAAGCGAAACATATATGGATATATAAATTACCGAAGATCGCGCGTAAAGAGGAGCAAATAAAGCGTTAAAAAGGCCATGAACATGATGTAGTGGGAGGCAATGGAGAAAGTGATCAGCAGATGTGTACTCCCAAGCTTCAGTTAGCATTCTAACCTGCACCATTTACAAGGTTACCCACTGGAGAGACAGAGGAATACTTCTAATGCTAAGAAGAGATTACAATTGCTAATGAAGGTTGAGTGGATTTAAACATGACGTGAGCTACATGTGGAGGTTGAATATATATTACCTGGGAGTTTATGCTTTTGTGAGTATGGACAACTCCTTTTGGTTTACCAGTTGTACCACTAGTGTAGACGATCAATGCTGGATCATCTGCTCAAATAAACACTGATGTGATGTGGAATAGACACACTAATAGTTGAATGAATGTATAGGTAATATTCAAAATCTTACCTAGAAGCTTTCCGTCTTCTCCAAAACTGTCATCTTGAAACTGATTGTTTGTAACAGTTTCTGAAGTTGAGTTAAGAAGAGGGGGAATCAGAAGAAAGCGAGCGTCACTCTTTGCTGCTATAGTTTTCATAGTTTCACTATGGTCCTCCGTGCTCAATAACACAGATATGTCCTAGAAACCAAAGAAAACAGGATTGTAATCGCCAGAAAATGTGAACAACTATAACAACAAACTCATTTTGTTTATCTTGAATATGGTATAAGACAGAGCCAACCAGGAAAACATAGACCTTTAGGTACATTTTCTACCTTATTCTACTGAATAACCTTTTTAGCCTCAGGGAAAAAAAAAACAACATAGCTTAAATTAAAGATCAAGGCCCTCAGCCCCACAATCCAAGATCAAGAATACCCAAGAATGACCCCAACAGAAAGGACTACAAACTAGCAGGAAAGGTCAAAATCTCAAGGAAAATATACAAAGAATTAAAAAGCAAAAGAAGAAAAGGAAGGCAAATAGATTTTCAATATACCGAATTACTCATGACATATAAAAGTTCAGCCTCAGGGTAGCTGAGCGCAAGTGGAACTGCAACGCCACCACTAAACCAAGTCCCAAGGACTCCAGCAACAAACTCAGCTGAAGGTTTCGCCACAATTCCAACTCTAGCTCCTTTAAGACTACCAAACCCTTCATACTTCTTAGTCTCACCTCCCTACAGAAAACCTGTTAAAGAGCCTTTGTCAAGAAAAAGAAACTACGCTAGATACAGTTTCAAACCATACAGTTGTAGTATCCTCGCGGCAGAACAATTTAGATATTGTCAAGGCAGAGGATGTAAGCTGGCCATAAGAGTAACTCTTCTCATCGGCTTTAATCGCTAACCTATCACAGGAATTAGACCCTTCTGAACAAACCGCTTTAAACACTTCCATGAGTGAACCAGACTGTGTACCTGCATCAATTGATTAACAGAGATAATTAAAGGTTATACCGAAAAGCACATATCTTTAAACAAACTGAAAATCTTCAGTATATTTATATCAAAACAAACATAATTGGTGATCAACGTTGTATACCGGAAAGCACGGATCTTTAAGACATTTCGTCGAACAGGTAACATGCGTGTAAGAGAATCTAAAACAAACAAAAGAACAGCCAGATCATATGAAAAGAAAACTTACAGAAGAGATGGTTGGATTGGAAGAATCGAAACCCAGGATTCAGACACGAAGTAGGTGGCTGTGATCGAGGAAGACGACGACGACGACGATAGGACAGAATTGTGGAGTTCTGGAGCCGAGAGTTAATGATGTAAGAGAAGTAGTTGAAACTCTTTAAAGTAGCTGTCATTTTGTAGGTTTGCAGTAATATGTGTTGTTGTTGTTCGTTTAAAATAAACGTTGAAAATTTTCGATCGAAGATTTTGGCTTTTTTTTTTTTTGTTGTTGTTCGTATTCGTCGTATCAAACAACGTAGCCGCTCATGTTAGGTTGCAATCGCGAAAAAATAAATAATAAAAAGCCTTATTTCGTTGTTGGAAACTTGGAATCTGATCAAAATCGCGACTGAAAACGTTGGTGACGCGTCTGGCTTCTCCAAGTTTTCGACAAGTGGAAACTCGGCACGTGCATGTTTCTGCGATGAAAAAACACAAAGTGGAAAGTGACAAAAACGTTAGTGAATTTTGTTTTCGCTGTCGCTATATCTCGTTGGGAATTTGGTAATTACTACTACTACTTTACTGATTAGTGATTAATACCATGATTAACCCGGTGTTCTTACTGTTTCTTAACTTTTAACTAAAAAAAAGCTAAGAACCGGTTCTTAAAGTCATTATTTAAGAACGGTTCTTAGCTTTTTTAGTTAAAAGTTAAGAAACAGTTTTTTAACTTCCGATAAAAACTTCATCCTAAAAACTCCGGATTAATCATGCTTTAAGCACTCTGCTACTTTTCTTTTCATTTATCAGAAAATTTCAGCTCCAACTTGTGCTGGTAATTAGCTAACATCTTACCCACATTGATGTCTTCAATCACTATTATCCACCCTCTCTAACGTTGATATAGAAAATTCAACAAAAAAATTAGTTTTCAATATGCTATGATATAATTTGTCTGAGTTTAAAGTAATGTACGTAAGACTTTTAAAATGGTAGAGTAATACTGGATCTGTAGTTTTTCACTTTTTTGACAACAGGTCGCTTGGGTTATTGGGTACTGTGACTGATTCGCATGAGGAGTGTTATATAACGACTGTGATTGTGCTGATTACTATAATATAGAGATAAAACATAGTTAAATACAATGTAATTATCGATATACATATAAACCCCTTAGGGTTAGGACTCTAATCATTGTATAAACATGCTACCATGTAGTAGACTTTATTATGTCCAAATCCCTCACTTAATATAATATCGTACACTTTGAGTCTAAATTCTCACGGATTTGTTCTTGGTTATTTATTCCCAAAAGACATCATAGTAATTAAGTGTGATTGGATCAAATATATATATTAGACTTTATTATGTCTAATATTCTATGTGGAACTTGGATTGACTTTTTATTTATTTTGAAACTAATAACACTGGACATCTACTTACTCTATGTTAACATTCAAAGAGGTATGTTTCACATCTTTTCATATTTGTAAGTAACAGCATTGATATGAGCTTTGTTTGGTTGTGGTCTAATGCTGCACCTGATACTGGACAACATGAATCTTCTCGAGAACTATGAGAAGCATGATCAGAACATTTCCAATACCAGTTCCCTCGGAACCATCTCTACTAACACACACAGCCTCAGCTTTAACAGCCACGATACTGCTGACTGTATGAATTATGCTCCTCAATGTTTTGTTCTGTTTTGTGACAAGCATATAACTGAACCGTTATTACCCATGAAGCAAATACTGCAGCTCAATAAATCTTAAACAGGAAACTAACAAATAGAAACAACGATAAACACACATCAATAATGGACTGGAGATACCAAATTTATGTTAAGCAACCAAATCGATAGAGAGATGATGATAAGATCACACTAATCGAACATTAAGCCATTTAAATAAATAACCAATAAAATACAAAGCTCTCTCTCTCTCTCACTCCCACATAGCAACTTCCATGAACCCATCTTCAGTTGCACATCCTCTAAACATCCCATTACAGTTAAAACCACAAACCACCTCTCCTTTATTCGACACAGCAATAAGTCCAGCGAACCCTTCGTCCAGTCGATGCTTAATAACAAAATCAACCGCTTCCTGAAGCCCAACACCTTTATACTCCATAACAGCCGACACGTCACGCGCTAGCGTCGACCTTATGATAGCTTCACCTTCTCCTGTACACGACACGCCACAAAGCTCAGACGCATACGTCCCTGCTCCTATCAGTGGCGAGTCTCCTATCCTTCCCATCATCTTGTTCATCAGACCACCGGTTGATGTTCCCGCAGCACACCGTCCTTCTCTGTCCACCACAACACATCCTACTGTCTCCGGCGCGTAAATGCTTATCGGAAGACCGTTCATCTGGAGAGGACTGTCGGTTACGGCTGCACCGGCGCATCCTAGCGGGATACGGTAATCAAACTGGAAATAAAAAACAAGAAAACACAGACCACACGATTAAAAACGTGCGGTGAATAAATGAACGGTGGAGATTAAGTCAAAACGTATATTACCAAGATGGAGTTGGCTTCTTTCGCCAGCTTGAGCATACCCACGTTGTCGTCCGTGATAAAGTACTCGTTGTCTACAATCTCAACTCCCTATAACCAATCAGATTCCGGTTAAGCGATAAAATTAACCGAGCGTTTAAGAATAAAAATCGCAGGGTAAAATAGTAAAATAAATAAACCTGTTTGCGAGCGAACTCCTCCGCGCCTGAGAAGGCTAGGTAAGAGTGGGGAGATTTGTCCATAACGAGACGAGCGAGAGAGATAGGGTTCTTCACGGTGGTTATCCCCGAAACGGCGCCGCATCGTCTCTTCGTACCGTCCATAATGCTCGCTTCCATCTCCACCGTTCCTTGTTCCGTTAAAGCAGATCCACGGCCTGAGTTAAACAGAGGATCCGTCTCTAATTCTCTAATCTGCATGCGTCAATCGTTTAGACCAAAATAAATGTTAAATAAAATATTGGGACGAGAAAAACACGTACGACGAGCTCAACGACGTCAATTGCGGAAACGTTGGAACGTAAAGCTGCTATGCCGAGGTTAAGACAGCGAGTTAAAAGCTGTTTCGCCTGTTCTTGTCTCTCTACGGGAAGATTTGGGTCGATTCCTGCGCCACCGTGTACGGCGATTGCCCATTTACCCATTATTGTTATCTCTTTTCTTTCTTTTAGTCTCTCTCTCTTTGTGTTTCAGAATGTATCACACAGTTTAAAGATTAAACTTAATTTGATGGGAGAAGGAGAGAGTCGCTAGGATCCTTTATATAGGAAAGGATGACCCACATTTAAGAGAGTGGCGTCAGCATCTGCTCATTGTATTTATCAGTTTACGTTTTTAATTGTTAAATAATCTTTTTTTTAATTGCGTCCATCTGGTTCTTAATTTTCTTCGTATCTCTTATTTTGTTTGTTAATTTTTCAAAAAGGAAATATATTTAGTATTTTTTTTTAAAACATTTATTTATGTCAATCATTTACTTTTAAGTTTTAACCAAACAAAATTAACCACCAAAAAGATGGGGTAAATACTATGAAAACAAGATTTTTTTCTTGATAAAGAACAATGAAAACAAGAATAGTTAAAAAAAAAAAACAAGAATAGTTTAATCTTAAATAAAAGATATAAGAAACGGTTTTTGGCCGGAAAATGTAAAAAAGAAGTGTCAAATCATTGGGGGGTTCTTAGGATGAGAATCTTAACAGAATATAAGAACCCGTCTCTTAACTTTTAACTAAAAATGCTAAGAACCGGTTCTTAAATAAGAGTTTTAAGAGCTGGTTCTTAACCTTTTTAGTTAAAAGTTAAGAGACGGGTTCTTATATTCCGCTAAGAATCCCACTTTAAGAACCCCCCAATAATCATGCTTATATCTCTTATTTAAGAGACAATTCTTAGTTTTTTTAGTTAAAAGCTAAGAAGCGGTTCTTAGCCGAAGCTAAAAACTCCATCCTAAGAGCATGTTTATCTGGGGTCCTTAGTGAGGTTCTTAATGCGTGGGTCCCCACAAAATCCTTAAGGATCGGTTACAAAAACTACTAATTAAGAACCGATTTTAGTGAGTTTCTTACACTGTTCACGGGCTCCACTGAATCGTGGCGGCTCGCGATTGATTTGCTTTTTAATTTTTTTTTTAGATAAAAAAAACCTAAGAAACCGAAATGAATTTCTTAGGGATAAACATGCTCTAAGAACCCGGGTTAATCATGGCCTTAGTAACAAAAGTTTTTCTCGGAACTCGCAATTCCTAAGCTGGATTCCACATCAGATACTTTTATTACATGCATGAAGAGAGCCATGGCTATTGGCAAAAAAATCAATGTTAGATCATATAATTATTAAATTTTAATATTTAAAAATATTATTTAATATTATTCAAATTATTTCTGAAAATTAACTAATTTATTTTAAAAAATGTTCTTTGAGAGGGTTAAGTATCTTATATTATTACGTTTTCATAACACTATCTAATTTTAAATTTAACAAGATTTTGACCCGCGCTATAACGCAAATAATGTTTTGGTAATTTTTTTTATATAATCACATTTTCTCTTCATTTAAAGTAGGTATGGACATAAAATCCGTAACCCAAAGTCATTACCGAGCTCAAACAAGAAAAATGATCCATATCCTATCTGAAATATAAGAAATCCCAGAAAAGGTCTTATAGGGTGGTATACCACATATCATAACCCGAGTGTTATTAGCTGAACCCAAATGGGCAACCTGAAAAACCAAAAAACTCCAAGAAAATCTAAAAAACTGATCCAAAAGTCCAAATTAATCGTATATATAACTATTTGAAAATTAATATGTACTTTAAATATTCAATTCCATATTTATTTTGAAATTATATCTAAAAATAAGTATTTAAATCTTCAATAAGTACCTTAAATATCCAACATTATATAAATACGTTTATTTCTTATATTTTGCTTTTCAATTTTGGATTTAACTTTGGATATATCCAAACCGAACCCTTATAACTTGAATAAGAACAATATATGGTTACTTTATGGATTTTAGATGTGATACAAATTAGAAGCACAACCTATGTGTTATATCCGAACCCGATCGTACTTACAAATTTACCAGAATGAAACCTAGGATGTGATATAAATGAGAACCGAAATCCCAAATTCCCAACCTATATCGCAACGGGTACATGAACGCTCAAGTATAAATAAAATATGTTTATGCTTTTTTAATTAGTTTTATATTTGATAAATATTTTATAAGTGTTGGAATAACCCGTGAAACTATACTCATAAAAATATCAATAACAATATGTTCCAAAATATCATTAAATATTAATGATTATTACTATTCATTTTATCATATATATATATATATATATATATCTAATTTAAATATTATATCTATAAGAATTATATTATTATGTATTTGGTGAGGAAGGGTTTTAAAGAATTTTTTTCTTGCATTTGAATTAAAGTACAGTTGTATATATAGTTTTTTTTTTGACAACAACTGCTAAACTAAGTAACTATGCCCGCAGGTTCGGAGAGCCAAGCCGGTGGTGTGGAATCGACATAAAGCATAGCTATAGGAGAACTTCTCGCACCACGTGCAAGTCTGTCCGCCAAAGTGTTTTGTGCTCTTGGAATATGTCTGATCCGGAAATCAGGGAAGAAACACTTACTGCGTCTGAATTCTTCCATGTGTGTAGAGAAAGCTGGCCAGTCTTCCGGTGTCGGCACAATCCGGCACAATCTTCACCAGTTGTATATATGAATTATTAGGCTTATTTAATTCTTTTTATTAATAAATAAAATATAATTGATTATTTCCGTAAAAGTAGTGTTAATATAAATTGAATTCATAATTTAAAAAAATATATTAGTTATTTAGTTTCTTAATTTTAGGTTATGATATATATTTAATAATAATTAAGTTATGCATAAGTAGAAATAATAAGATCTTAAATTAATAGATTAGATATTATATATTTCAACATCTTTTTTTTAAATGCTGAATTTTGGAAGATCCTGGAGCGGTTGTACTGACCACCCTCCGTTGTATGCATTTTTAGTATTTGTTTTGTAAACGAAGATGTTTCAGTTCCATTTTTAGTATTATTTTCATTTTGTCTTATTATTCTAAGTATATTTTGGTCTAAATGTTAATATATTCTATACCTACGTGCCCAACATGGATCGATATTTAATACTAAAATCTGTTTCAGAGAAATAACTGATTCTCACACAAGTTGTGAAATAAATTAGTTTATTTAATTACTATTGTTTTTAGCAAAAACAAAAGTAGTGAAAGAAAATTTTAAATCTCCAACTTGACACGCAATTTCCCAATTTGTGGCAGCCAAGCGTTCATAGCGACGTTGCTTTTTGATTCTTTGATGTCGGCTCTTCCTATCATTGTGAAGCAGAATTCACCAAGTGTTGGATTGTTCACCAAATGTTTCCGTATGTTTTTTTTTTTTTTTTTTTTTGATAATTTTGGTATCTGGGCAGCCACATTCCCAACTATCCCCCGAAAGGGGTCCAGCGTCCCAACGGAGTGTTTCCGTATGTTTATCGTCAATGTTATGTTAATCAACGTCAAACCCTCGTTGCTCAAGATTATGTGTAAAGTCTATCTTGTCGATTATTTAGGTCCAACTCGACAGGTTTATCAGAAAAATTAGTGTTATGACAATACTATAACGCAATCGTATTCGTATAGCGTATGCATTCATCATAATCTTTCCGCTGAGATGTATCGAATCTTTCTTTTTCCAGCGTACTTATTTATACAGATGCATCAAAATGTTCATTATTTTATACTCCAAATACACAAGAAGTTTTTTTATTATGTTCAAAAATTGCATGATCATAACAAACAAATAATGTTTTATTTATTGTTGTTAAAAAATAAATAAGGTTTCCCTTTTTCAAAAAAAAAAAAAACAAATAATGTTTTATAAATTCATTTAAAAGCATCAGATACATTTCCATAGGAACAATACTCTACATAAACACACAAAGATACCAAATTTGTAAGGAAAAAAGAAATGACTATATGTTTATTTTACTATGATTTTATAAATGGTTGAAATTTATATTCATTGTAAAAGAAAAAAAAAATGACATTGTATACTACTCCCTCTGTTTTATTATAAGTGTCGTTTTAGGTTTCGGCACACGGATTAAAGAAACAATTAATTTTGTACATTTCCTATAAAAAAACACTATTACCTATACACCTAACCATATTTCAACCAATAGAAAAATAAATTTTGCATAAAATTAATAAATTTTGCATTGAAAATCGACAACGACACTTATTTTGTAACGAAAAAAATTCTCTAAAACGACACTTAATATGAAACGGATGGAGTATTAATTAATACTCCATCTGTTTCATTTTAAGTGTCACTTAGACACTTTTCACACATTTTAAGAAAAATTATTGAAATGTATTTATGTTTTTATTAATTACATCTAATTGACCATTTGAGGTAAATAAATTTATTTATTAGATCAATGTATTTTACAATTAATATTCAGCAGAAAATAAGTAAAAATTGTATAGAAAATCTAAAACGACATTTTTTATGTAACAAAAAAAAATCTAAAGGGATTTTTTTTTGACAGGAAACATTCACATACTCATGTAGACTTTGTAAACCAAGGTGGCAACTCGGCATCCATGTGTACGACGAAAGACGGTTGGTTCCGAGCACTGCGTGTCAAGCGATCCGCCTTTATGTTTTCCGTCCTAGGTACATGAACGATATCTGAGTTGGTGAAGCTTCTTCTCAAAAGCATATGTCTTCCAGGTAGCTTTCAAATGTTGGTCATTCCTATGGTCCCGAAACCATCTTCACCAATTGAGAACAATCCGTTGCAAACATCACCCGAAACTGTCTTAAATTCTTCATACATTCCATTGCCCAAATTAATACTCCATCTCCACATGAAGAGGGGAGAGACATACCCTTACATTCCTTGCCCCTAACAAACCGTCAAACCCCGGTAGTGTGTTGAACCAGCCTTGCCCTGAAAATAAGTCCGTATCTTTCCAAGAACCGTGTGTGAAACACCATCTTCTTGTAGTCCCTGAATTAGATCTTATCTGTACTTCATGTACCAACCTAGGATTATTGATAACATGTGTCTCAGCCCAAAGTCTTGATTCTAATTCATCTAAATTAAGTGTTTCCCTCGGATCAATATCAAGATTACTGAAAACTTTATTATTTCGGCCTTCCAGATATACCATAATATCCATGCAAACTGATGATCTTCCATTTTTGGGTTAATTCTCCAAAATAGATGGTCTATGTTAGCAAAAAGAGAGCCCATATGAAAAAAATTTGGATTCGATGGAATCTTGGATAGTGCCCACACTTGACGTGTCGGGAGACATTCAAAGAACACATGATTTATTGATTCCTCCGGATTTCCACACTGTGCACAACACTTGCTAATCTATATAATACTAAAGGGATACTCTTTGAGAAACAGAAGAAATATATAATACTGAACATCACTAAAAAATAAAGGGCATGCAAGTGTGGGTCAAATGTGAAGATGGAGTTGGAAAGTAGATGTTGCACGCACTTGCTGGCAATTAGCAGGATCATATGCATGAAGGAATGGTTATTTACCTCAGAATTTGTGTCTAATTTATTGGTGGCTAGTCACATTTTCTTCTCTCTCTCCACAGGTTTGGAATCTCCGTGATTTTATATTTCATGTGTGAAAGGACAGAGCCCAGTGACTTGAGTTGTGGATTCCAATAGATTCCGTCACGTGAAAAACTCCAATTAGAAGACGTCTCTTCTCTTCCCTCTTTTGTTTGCCTCTCCCATGTCTCGGGGGTCAATTCAATTGGATCCCCCACTCTCGTGGGATCTTGTCCTCTCATTCTTTTTTTTTTGATCAACTCTTATCCTCTCATTCATGTTTTGAAGATCCCACCTCTGTCGTCTTTATTATGTGATTAACTATAAAATGAATAAAATATTCTGAAAATAAAGAACAAAAATCACAACAACTGTTTATCACCAGAAATATCTACTAGATACCGCATGAAAATGATATAGTAAAGTGCATCAATACTTGATTGATTATAAAGAAAAAAACATAACTTAAAGTTGTTTATTTGTATTTTCATTTACATCGATGCTGATGAGTCCGGGTATTTGAACCGCGAAAGTCTTCAGACACAAGGACGTCTCTTACTATTCGGCCACCATAAATCAAGTGGAGGTTAATAATACGTGGTCTATTTAAATTGAAAAATAGTTTTTAGAGTTGTTTTCAGATGAAATGTACATATGTGATGGTGATGCAGAAGGCGATTGTCTTCTTTCTTTTGCCCACTCAATAGTTATGATCAAATTTGATCAGATTTTCAATGATTACGTGTCTCTCTATTCTTCTCTTTTCTGAAGAAAAGTTTTATTTATAGCGGATTGAAGGTTAGTCTCTCTTCTTTTCAATACAATGTTTTAGTTTCCAACATGGATGCTATGGCCATAATCGATAAAAAGACAACCCAAGAAAATTGTGTTGACTTCGAATCAAGTGATTTGTTATGCAGAAAACATCCACCAAAAAATCGCCATGGATTTGAGATGCAGAAGAGGATCTAGAGATTAAAGCAAGAAGTTTGATGTTGTCCAAGAATGAATTTTTCAAAACTTATATTTTGATACAATATATTTGGTATCAAAATATAACGCTAAAACCATCGATCACGGAAGAGACGACAACATCAAGGGGATGATTTAGTCTCTTTGTTTGATGGCGATATTCATACAATCTTTGAAAATTGGTCTTTCTAATCTTTATTTCTTATGATTGAATCAATATTGGATTTTGAGCGGAAGAATATATATAGATTTAAATTGGATTAAGACCAGTGAAATACAATAAAAAAATTAATGTTTCTAATGCGACAAAGATTTAAAGATCGTAAGAAAATCAATAGAGTTGATGCTCTATTAACAAATACTTCTCAAAGGAGAATCATCTTATCACTCTATTTCATGGATTCTGTTGTTTTTCTATCATTTTGCATATGTTATTTGTTGTGTTTTCATCATTTATGTATTTGTAAAATTTCCTTACATTATTATTAATGATTTTAAGTTGTTAAGAAAAAAAGAAATATATATATATATATATGTGATATCGATTAAGAAAAGCTCTTTTCCACCTTGTACATTCGATAGAAATAGATTGTAACACAAACTATTATCATAAATTGTAGAAAACAAAAAAAAAATTGCCATCACCCTGCCATTCACAGATGCCAACTTTGACACAATGTCATTTATCCTTTTTTTTTGAGGCAACGTAACTATTTATGTTTCGATTTATAATATTTTCTCGAGATCAAGATCAGAAACCAAAATAAACTGACAGTTCAGAAAACTTGCGACCGGGTGCATTTTTCATGAAACCGAAAACGTAGTTGGGCCTCTTCCAAAATAAACATAAAACAAGGGACCTAAAGAAAAACCTATAAACTGTTAAGGCGCTCTCAGTGTCCAAAGAAGAAGTCATGACCCATTGACCCAAGAACTACTTTCAGTTAGAGCACCTTTATCCCTGTCCCTTAATAGGTTTCTTCTGATAATTTTGGATTTAAAAAAATTAAAAATACATAATCACACAAGAGGCGTCTCTTATTTTGGGTCGTCTGGAGTCGTCTCTTACTTGCTGCCACGTGTAGGGGTGTGAGAGGGCAGAAGAGCGGTGTGTCTCTTCTTCGTCGTTTCCTCTTCTCTCTTCTCTCTCTCTCTCTCGCGAAACATCTCTCCATGCGATGAAAACGGCGATTCTGTCTCTCGGTGGCTCCGCGACGAAACAGCTCTGTCTCCCTCCGTGCATGTCGTCGACGAAGGACAACGGTGATTCTCTCCCTCTCCGTGGGGCTCCTCGCCGGCGACGGTCCTCTGTCTCTCCGTCTCCCCTCGGTTCGATTGTGTCTCTCGGCGGCTCCTCGACAAAACGGCTCCGTCTCTCTCCGTGGCTGTCGTCGGCGAAGGAAAACGGTGATTCTCTCCCTCTCTGTGGGTCTCCTCGACGGCGACGGTCCTCTGTCTCTCTGTGTCTCTCCTCGGTTTGTTGTGTTCGATACTGTCTCTAGATCGATTTGTTTGTTGTGTTCGATCAAGTGTGGGTGTTGATTAATTTTTTGTTTCTGTGTTTGTGTTGCGAGATGGATGGATCAAAAACGTTTTCATTTGGTCTGTCGAAAGAGAGACGAGGACGGTTCAGCGAACAAAGGACTCCAATTACAATTCAGGTTAGTCTTCCTTTGTCATCTGGTCTGAAATGAAAAGACTTGAGTTGAATTGTTAGTGTAAGCTTATGGCTCTGCTTGATTTAGATGAATTGCTTCTGTCTCTTGTGTTTGTGAGTAATGGTTAGCTTGAAATGGCTCTGGTTGATTATCGGTCCGCTTGATTTAGATGAATTGGTGCTGTCTCTTCTGTCTCTTGTGGTTGTGAGTAATAATGGTGTGGTTGTTACATTTGTTGGTGTGAGTATTGGTTTGCTTGAAATCGATGTTGTGTTTGGTGTGATTAATGAATTGTGGTTGTGAATGTTTAAATCTGATAAATGAATTAGCTATAAGTCTAATCGAATTAGTTGTGGGTGTGATCAATGCTTCTTTTATATTTCCTGATAAAAAGTTCCTTCTTTCTCTCTTCTTTAAGTACAACTGTTCTTCTCTTCCAACGGTTGAAACTCGCCTTCAAGTTTTCTTCTCATATCTTCCATCTCTCTTATCAATATTGAGATATGGATTATAATCCTTATCAAAATTTTGTTGATCTTCTTCAAAGTCAACAAGAATCTTCCACTGGTTTAGAATCTTCTTCTATTCTGCCATTTGGCACTCACGCTTCTGAAGGTTCTAACTTCGAACAACACAGTCCTGCAACGCGTACACCAATAAGGGCGTGGACACCAACAGATGATGTCGTTCTCATAAGCTCGTGGCTAAACACGAGTAAAGATCCCGTTGTAGGGAATGAGCAACGATCTGTTGCTTTCTGGAAACGAGTAGCATCGTACTTCTCGGCGAGCCCCAAGCTAGCAGGCTGTGAAAAAAGAGAGCCATCTCAATGTAAGCAGCGCTGGCACAAGATAAACGATTTAGTGTGCAAATTTTGTGGTGCTTACGAGTCTGCAACGTGAGAGAAGAGTAGTGGGCAAAATGAGAATAATGTTCTCAAAGTAGCCCACAAAATTTTCTTCAACAACCATAAGAAGAGGTTCACGCTTGAACATGCTTGGAAGGAGCTCCGCAATGAACAAAAGTGGTGTGAGCTTTCGACAGTAAAAAATGAAGGAATCTCCAAAAAGAAGAAGTGTGAGGATGGTTTTGATTCGGCAAGCTCTCAAGCTGCGACTGGGGTCGATGAGGAAGGAGCCATTCGTCCCCCGGGTGTTAAGGCAGCAAAAGCCCGGGGTAAGAAGACGATGGTTGAGGGGAAGGACTTGTCTGACTTTCAGTCTATGTGGAGCATCAAGAAGGAGGATCTGGTGATGAAGGAAAGACTCTCCAAGATGAAGCTACTTGAGAGTCTTATTGCAAAACAAGTACCGCTAGCTGATTATGAAGAAGCTCTGAAGAAGAAGCTCATAGATGAGTTGATGTCTAGTTAGTTTATGTCTAACTCTTGGTCATTTTCTTGTTCTGTTGTTTGAGATGGTCATTTTCTTGTTCTGTTTGTTTGAGATGGTCGTGTTCTTGGTCTTGTTGTTTGGGATGGTCGTGTTCTTGTTCTTGTTGCATTGTATCTGGTTATTGGTTATGTCTCGGCCATGTTTGTATTATATATGAAGAAGATCTTCCTTATTTTAAGGGTTATGTTCTCATGTTGCATTGTTCTCATGTTCTCTTGTTATGTCTCGGTTTCAGGTTACGAGTGAAAGAATCACGGGCGAAGAAGGTTCTGCATCAGCTTGGAGTTTTGTGCACAGAGAGATCATCAGTCGCCTTGTAATAATAAGGTAATGGGACTACTCATTACCATCAAAGCCACGTACCATGTTCCATTTTAAACGAATACAATACGTGGCATTGGTAGTAATGAGTGTTCCCGCTACCATATTGAGTTTGAAGATCAATCACGGGCCATTCTTGTGTTGTGTCGTGTCTTCTGATGTGTTGTGTCTTCTGCTGTGTCGTGATGTCTTCTGTAGTGTCTTGTCTTGTGGTAATCAGTCTGTCACGGGACTTGGCTTGTAGTGGAAAATTTGTAGTGTCACGGGACTTGGCTTGTTGTGGAGTTGTGTAAGTGTCACGGGTCTTGGCTTGTAGTTGTATGCTAGTTGTATGCTGTCTTGTATCACGAACTTTGGGTGTCTTGTATGTTGTCTATATATGACTTGTATGATGTCTATATATCTACTCCAAACTCAGCTTCTTTTCGAATTGTAACAACACCAAACTCTTTCTTCTCTCTTTCTCCACAACACCGAAACCATCTTATCGCATTCTTCTCTCTTTTCTCCACAACACCTAAATTATCTTCTCGCATTCTTCTCTCTTTTCTCCCAAACACCAACAACAAATTCTCAAGTCTCTCTTAAACAAACTCTCAACTCTCTAAATATTTCTTTTAAAAAAACTCTCACGTCTCCATATTTCTTAAAAAATACTCTCGCGTCTCCATATTTCTTAAACAAACTCATCTTCTCTCTTCATAAAACTCTTTAGTCACCATATATGGCTTCTTCTTCTCAAAACACTTTGGATGAATCTTTTGATGATACATTTGATGAGCTCTTTGATCAACATTTTGATCAAGCCTTTGAGAATTTAACCATTTATGGTAATCAAGAAGAACGAAGAAAAAAAAGAAAAAAATGAACTTATATCGAAAGAAATCGTGAAGAAGGGCATATTCGTTTATGGAATGATTATTTCTGTGAAACTCCAACGTATCCTGATAATTTCTTCCGACGTCGTTTTAGAATGAACAAGCCATTGTTCATGCAAATTGTTGATCGACTCTCCAACGAAGTTCAGTATTTTAGGGAAAAGAAAGATGGTCTCAGAAGGAATAGTCTCTCTCCCCTTCAAAAGTGTACCGCATCAATTCGTGTCTTGGCGTATGGTTCTGCAGCTGATACGGTCGACGAATACCTCCGGCTCGGTGAAACAACCACTCAGTTATGTGTGGAAAATTTTGTGGACGGAATAATATATTTGTTCGGCGATGAGTACTTAAGAAGACCAACACCGGCTGATATTCAACGTCTACTTGATGTTGGAGAGCATCGTGGATTTTCCGGGATGATAGGAAGCATCGATTGTATGCATTGGGAGTAGAAGAATTGTCACATCGCTTGGAAATGGCAATATTCTCGTGGTTCGGGTAAACCAACAATCGTGTTAGAGGCCGTTGCTTCATACGATATTTGGATATGACATGCATTTTTTGGACCTCCAGGTACATTAAATGATATCAATGTTCTTGATCGCTCACATGTTTTTGATGACATAATAAAAGGTCAAGCTCCAAATGTCACTTTCTCCGTCAATGGAAGAGAGTATCATATGGCTTACTATCTCACCGATGGTATTTACCCGAAATGGACAGCTTTTATCCAATCTATTCCACTACCACAAGGGCCGAAAGCAGTTTTATTTGCTCAACGTCAAGAAGCTGTCCGAAAAGATGTCGAGCGTGCTTTTGGAGTCTTGCAAGCTCGCTTTGCTATTGCTAAAAATCCAACGTTGTTTTCGGATAAAGTCAAAATTGGAAAGATTATTAGAGCATGTATCATACTCCATAATATGATAGTAGAAGACGAACGAGATGGATACACTCAATATGATATTTCAGAGTTCCAACAAGGAGAAGACACCGGAACTTCACATATGGATCTCACGTATTCTACAAATATCCTTATAAATGTCACCAATATGATGGGTGTTCGGACTAGAATTCGTGATAGGCAAATGCATCAACAACTCAAAGATGATTTGGTTAAACATGTATGGCTTAAATTTAGACGTGATGAAGACAACAACTGATCTCGGATGTATCTTTCAATTTGTTATCGTTTTTTTTTACTTATCTTTGTTTTGAAGTTTTATATTTAAATTTATGTTTAAAATGTTTTCTTTTCTAATATTGCAATTTAATAAATAAAATCTTTAAAAAAATAATAATAAATAAAATCTTTTTTTTAAGAACTCCTAAATAAGAAACTTGCAATGGAGGCGCTAATTGTACGGGTTTCTTAGTCAGGTCTCTTAATCTCATTTTAACTAATTAAAAGTACTATAAATTCTTTAGAGACCCAAATAGGGGTTTCTGGGTTAAAGATGCTCTTGGAAAAAGATAGCATTATCTTAATAGTTTCCACGTGGCATTTCCTAACTGGCACAAGAAAATCTCCAGGAGGAGTTCTCAGTTTGCCACGTCAGACGGAGATCAGAACCCACTCATTTAGTCTAAAGTCTATCTCTTCAAACAAATTCCAAATCACCCAACAACAGAAAATAGTGATCAAAGCTCATGGCGTCTCTTGCAACCGTCGCCGCCGTGAAACCATCCGTGGCCGTAAAAGGCCTTGGCGGAAGCTCACTCGCCGGAGCTAAGCTCTCCTTCAAGCCTTCCCGCCTAAGCATCAAACCCAAATCCATCCGGTAAACAGACCTCTTTATTCATCTACTAACTTAGGTTAAAATGCTACTGAAAACTACAATACAGATTTGCAATTTACGTTTATAGTTTATAACTTCATATATGAAGACCAAGTGTCTATGACATAAATAAATACTGATGAAAATGCTAAAGAACGATACATGATTGGCCAGACTAAATGGAACTAAGAGAGAATGATAGAACTTAGTTATTATCCTTGGACCTTGGCTAGACGACATAGACCATGCTTTATGTCTCATTTGAAAATATGGGACTGATTAT
Organism: Brassica oleracea var. oleracea; assembly: GCF_000695525.1. Lineage (NCBI taxonomy): Eukaryota > Viridiplantae > Streptophyta > Magnoliopsida > Brassicales > Brassicaceae > Brassica > Brassica oleracea. The sequence goes on from NC_027752.1 coordinate 38,866,345, forward strand.
TCTTTAGCTATTAGTTGAACTTCGGTCCTAATACAGTACTCTGGTCAATAAAAATAATATATAAATTTGATTGGCATTTTCATCTCTTGTGTGATCAACTAGTCTGAGGTTGTTCTTCATCTTTGCTAGGTCTGGTGGTGTGGTGGCTAAGTATGGAGACAAAAGTGTCTACTTTGACTTAGAAGATTTGGGAAACACAACAGGTCAATGGGATCTATACGGCTCTGATGCTCCTTCTCCTTACAACCCTCTTCAGGTTTATTAATCTCATAACCCTAAACATATTTTTATACTTTAAAACAATATTGTGAAAAGATTCTTTTATTCTCTGCTAACTTGTAGAGCAAGTTCTTTGAGACATTCGCTGCACCATTCACAAAGAGAGGACTGCTCCTCAAGTTCTTGATCCTCGGAGGAGGATCTTTGCTTACTTATGTCAGCGCTTCCTCCACCGGAGATGTTCTTCCCATCAAGAGAGGTCCTCAGGAGAAGCCTAAGCTCGGTCCTCGCGGCAAGCTCTGATTTAGATTCATGCATATTTGTTACCTTCTTTCCCTCTTTAAATCCCATAAACATTTCTCAATATTACAATCTCTTCAAATGATTTTTGATTTATGTATATTATGTTTCTCTGTTACATCTCCTTCCCTAATTTTACAAAATAAATATTCTTCTTAAGAGTATTGACCTTCTCTTGGACTCCTTGTGGTTCCAAGAGATTCAAGATATGAGGTACTCTTCTTGTTGTTAGCCATGATCATGGTTGACACTCTGGTTAGCAGTTTCTTGCCTGAATCTTTGAGTGGTGCATCGTTCTTGTCTTCCATATTCCATTGCATTACCTCTGACAGTGAGATGGTAGCCTTCTGTTGTATCGGTCTCTCCTTTAAAAGACAAAAGTTTCTTTCTTCCTGCTTCTTAGGACTCTCTGTCTCCACTATATATCTCTTACAAAGCAAGCTTTCAGGGTCCTGAGTTAGCTGATCAGCCACAAGGACATCTTCTATTCTTGACAGTACCGTGTGCGCCAAGCTTTCAAGAACTCTTGAATAACTCTCCATTATAGCTAATCCTATATCCTACAAAAAAAATAGTTTGTTTAAGACAGAACATAATCAAGTTAACTCCTAAAATGTGATTTTAGTACATGTGTTTTGATTGATTACTTTGTTGAATTGTATCTTGCTGATGTCAAGTGTGGATTGAGAGATTCCTGGGAATCTTAGTTTGATAAGAAGCAAAATGGTTTCTGCTCTTTCTTCTAGCAGTTGTCTCTTCTCCATACTCAGATTAGTACTAAATGGAGATGAGGACTTGTTGTTGTCTTTCTGTACTATCTTTCTCTTCCATATCACAACCGAAGCTTCAATTTTGTCCTGAAGATCAAGAATCTTGTGCTCAGATGATAAGTCCATTTCAAGAAGGAACTTCTCTACATCAAACATGTCTAACGTTATCATTCTATAGATCATGTCTCCAAGACTAGCTTTCCCATTCTGTAAAGACAAACCAAATAAATGAAGCCATTGACAAGTATATAAAATCAAAAGGGTTTTCAAAATTTTAATATTAAAAAAAAAAAAAACAAGTGAGAGACTGATCAAAAATATTTTAATTGAGAACTTTCCAGAGAGCCCCATTTACTGTTGTGTATATTTTTTGTTGGTGCTATTTTTTCTTTTTCTTTTTAATTTTAGTTTTAGTTATTTGATAAAATGATAATAATAATTATTTAGATACTCAACTTAAGAACTCAACCAATGAAGTTGCTCTTAGTGTGTTTAGTTTTTTTTATACCTTAGGAAGTGAGTCTATGTAGCTCTCAGGGATCTCCATTTGAGACAAAACTTCGGCGTTTATGGCCAATGCTGATTTAAGCACTTGGCTCACACATTCTCTCTGACTCAGTAGAAACCTTTTGGACTTTTCGGATAAGCCATTAGGTGGAACTTTCACTGTTGGTAGCCACCATTTATCTGCGTTCCTGGTTGAGTTACTGTTTAAATGTTCAGGAGAATCGGTTGTGATGTAATAGAACTCATCCTGGTCCTTGAACTTATCAAGACAATCCTACAAAATAGCAACCTTTGATCTTGTTGATGCAGATGCAATGAAGCAGATTCTAAGTATATATTTGACTTACTGTGAGCATCACATCAAGTTTCTTAAGAGCAGGGATGTTGGAGACAAGATCTGTTCTCTGTCTTGTAGTCATTACCTACAGCAAGAACATCCAAATTCAGACACACAGAAACTAGAACGTCAAGAAACTAAGAGAAGGGAACATGTTTTCAGAAACCTCAATGGAAGAACCATCTTTGTTTGTTTGTTGTGTTGGAGAGAATTCAACTATATGATCAGTAACAGAGAGAAGCCATCCTATTTCTCTTCTCCACCGTTCTTTTCTATCCTCTGACATTGGCTCTAAACGCCGTTGCTCTCCAAACGCTGATGCTGAAAGATTTGTGACTGCGTTTGATAATGCCAGTGCTGATGAAACACCTTTGCCTCCTCCTGACATGTCTTCTCCTAGAAGCAGTTTCGAAAACCTTTCCTTCATCTGTTCCCTTTCTGAAACATAAATAGATATATGATCATAGTGTTAACGTAAGTCGCAAGAAATCTCTCATTATAGTCTTAGCTTGTGACCCAAGAAACCTAAAAAGTCATTTTGAAACATTGAAACAGATGTTGTTTTCTTGCCTGCCTCTTCCTGTAATTCTTCACCGGTTGCTTCACATGTCTGAGGCGGTCGAATAGGTAACATTGGTAGGAAGCTCGAGACTGCAGTTGTTTTGAAAACAGTGTCATCATCAATGTCTGGATCTTCACTTCTCAAGGCAGAACTAGAGTTCCATCTCTTGACGTTCCTGGAAGATGAGTTTTTCTCCTTCATGTTCTCGAAATCGTACAATCCAACTTTGTAGCTTTCTTTGTCTTCTCTCTCAACCGCTTTCACCATTTCCATAATTTTCTTAAATCTAAGGAGAGGTTCTCTGTTTTTGAATCCCTCTGTTTTCTCCTCTTGAAACAAAGAGGAGTTTTTAGGCGGGAGAGACATAAATAAAGAGGTAAGAACAGAGCAGAAGAGCTCTTTGATGATGTTGTTGTAGAGAATTAAGAGAACAAACTAATGAAACTTGTGGTAAATAATAATACTCAATAGTATGGCAAATCCAGAATAGGCTTCTTTTTTCTCTCTTTGCCTCATTAGATTGCTAACTAACTAACTAACCGATTGATTTATCATTACAGTTATTATATAAACAAATTTAGGATTGAAGGTTATATTTTAAGATGATGTGTGTTTAAACATTTTTAGTTTACTATTTATAAACTTTAAACACAAACGCAGACATTGATGCCCTTTTTCAAGAATGATTATGCATATGGTTTCCAAAATGTTATGCTGTATACAGTATAGCTTTGCATCATTGCATGTCGTATTTATAAGTATTATAATTTTAGCTAGTTCTAAAATTAGTTCAATTTTCATACTCTATGTTAAATTATTTTAATATGTTCTATACTTTTCTTGACTAATCGCAAAATTCATATTATACAGATACATATGATCTCACAATTTATTGGAAAAAACATTATCTATTTTACAAACATGAAAAGAGAGAACCAAAAAAAAAACACAGCTTCCTACACAAAAACAAACATGGGTGTTATTAAGAAACTAAAGAGTGGCTCCTTTGAAGATGAGGAATTTGAGGGTTCCCAAATGGAAATAGATGAAAGTTCCTTTAGAATGTGTGAAGAAACACCCAAAGTTTGATCCCACCACGCATTGCCAACCACTTCCATATCTCTCATCAAACTCCTGCTTTTTGACCAAAAGAAAATTAGCCAGAGAAGAAGAAACAAGACTCTACAAAAACCTTCCTCAGGGAACTAAAAAAGATATATATAACCTTCTTGATGTGAGCAGCGATAGGTTGACAGTCAGATAGATCAAAAAGATCGAGAGATTGAGAAGCAATGTTCAATGCTTTCATTTGCATCTTCACTGGCATATCTGTGTCTTCCACCTTTGCTTTCCCTTCCAGCATCTTTAGCTAAACAAATTAGTCAAAGAGATTCCTTAAATATCACAAGAACTAATCTTTTGATGATAACTCGTAAAGGAGATTTAAGAACAAGTGAATCGTACGTCACCTTTTCCGACAGGTTTTAACTTTTTAAGAGAATCTTCACATGTTCTGTCGTTTTATCTTCCTGTGTTTAAGTAACTGTCTTACCTAAGTACCTTACTGCTTGCGTAATCTTTTGTCTTTTCTTTTTTCCCTCTCTTATCTTTAACATATCTTTTGTGACAATCTTTTTGTTACTACTCTGAGAGATAAATAGTAATCGTGAGAATCATAAATGGACCGGTTCTGATAAGAATAAAAAGAAAATACAAAGAGCTTGCAGTAAGAAAAATAGGGTTTGATGAGTCATCAGAGTTGTAGTAGAGATTTCTCTGACGTGTGTCCACGTCGTTTTCAGACCTCTATTGATAGGAGATGGATAGGCTCATATCTCAATTTATTCCCATCTGGAATGTTGTTGAAGCTGTGACCTTTAGCTTCAGAATGATCTCTCTCATTTTCGGTTTGCAGCTAAATGGGCCGAGAGAAAAAGAAACTTAGATTTTAGGGCTCATGGTATCGGCTCAAGAAAATCATTTTGGAGGAAAGATTAGTATTTAATCAAGAAGTCAAGTACCATCAATTTTATTTGATCAAAACAAAGTATAGTCAAGTACCATCAATTTTATTTATCAATAGTTGTTTCAAGTTTTTAATGTTACAAAAAATCAAAATTTCAGCCCTTTTTTCAAAAAAAAAAGAATAAAAATTTCCATAGTTTCTTCAAAAAAAATCGTACGAAGTATTTGTATAGGATTTGACTATTTCTGTAGGTGAAATGACTTCTTCCAACGATATGAATTTTCTGCACGTTGAACGTAGCAAGAGCAAGTCCATCCATTAGAACCTCATAAGGGTTTTTATGATTAAATTATTAGTTAATAAAGTGATTTGAGAAGTTAAAAATTTTTATTAATGCAAATAAATTTTTCCTCTTCCAACTGGAGAATTTCATAAGGGTTCTTAAATATTTTCTTTTTCTTCAAGATTTTCTTGATTCGTCCATTGTACATAATAAATCAAGATTTCGTCTGGAAACTTCCAGAAGAAAGAAAAGCTCAGTGCTTGGCGTCTTCTTCTTCGCAGAACTTGGAGTACTTGTTAGAATCCATCACAACTTCTCTACCTCGCCTGCATCACTCAACTCCACCTTTATGATCCATCCATCTTCATACGGGCTCCTGTTCACCTGTTAATTCCAATAAAACAATCTCAGATAAAAGACCACACAATCAAGAATTTATAAGTTCATGATGTTGAACAATCATATCAGCAACCTGTAGATTAACCATAATCTGTATTAGTTTACCTGTAAATCAAAATTCTAAAAGTTTATGTCTTTCACATCAGCTAACAATTTCCAATACACATTACCCATGAATTCAAGAAGACAATTACATCATACAAAACGTCACAGAATCAAACCACTAAGCAATGAATGTCACCAAGGAATCATTTTTTTTAGTCATTTGTATCAAATGAAACAAGTAACCAAGCAAAAAAAGACTCCCAAACCATTTTAATTAGACAATCTCAATGCAGTTGTATTGATTGTGGTTCAAAAGAGTACTCACCAGTCCAGGGGACTCGGACAGAACCTCATTAACTTCCACCACCTTACCAGAGACCGGAGAATTGATATCACTGGTAGCTTTCACACTCTCAACCACTATAAACACAAATTTAACAAAACAAGTAACGTTAGATGGCAAAAGATTCAAACTTTCAAAAAGAAATGGTCTTAGAACATCGTTTCAGACAGAACGTAGTTCAACAACAAAACGTCAAAACCACTCATGCATCAGGGTACTCATCGTACAAACCCTTTGATCATATATCACGAACAACCCAATGATCAATACTTTCGATAAAAAAACAATCTCAGATTCAATCATCTGATAGAGAAACCGAATAGAACGAAACAGCAGGAGATAGAGAGATTCTCACCTGACGCAAACCCTCGTTGGGCGACGGAGATCCTTAGGTGAGAAGCAACCCTAGAAGCCTGCAACTCTAAAAATGCCCAATTAAGAGGAGGTTCTGCATTTTTTTTTTTTTATCTTCTTCCATTTATATTTTTTTGTTTAAAAGTTAAAACTTTGGTTAGGAAATTCCCAATGGAGATGGTCTAAGTTCGGAATACAATGAATGTATCGCTTTGCTTTTTTTCTATAAAGAATGTGTCGCTTTTTTGTACATGCATAAATATCAAATCTTACAACAATCAATAATATAAAATCATCAGAACTTTTATTAAAAGAATCTTTTTATCTTCAAGTGTAAAGGTAACTAATACGTTTGACCAAAAATCAGGTTTGGTCTCCCTTGGCAACAAATATATTGTAAATATACAAATCCCATACTCATTTTTTGTTTTGTTTTGTTTTTGCCAATAACAAAGTTAGAAAAACACATTACATATTCTGAAAACACTTGTCATCCGCCAATCACCAAACTTATCCAATCATCATGACTTAGCGACTGTGTCTTTGCTTTCAGCCTAGTGATAGTGAATGCCATCATAGAGAAGTGGAGATGAGCACCATCAATGCATCCTGACTGAATGCATCAACATTATAACTCATTTTTTGGTGTGAACATTATAACTCATTTTCCATAAATACACACATAAATAATAATTAACACATTACAAACAATACAAAAATTAAGGACGTACTTTATGAAGTAAGGTTTTGCAGGCAGCGCACTAATAATTTAACTTCTATTTTTATATAAAGACACCTCCCTAAAAGTTAACCAACCTTATTTCCATATTAATCAAAAGTTCAAAACGGACGGACGATATAAACTCTTAAGAGTTAAGACTAATTAATTATTCCATGATACCTTTACAGCTCACAGATGTAGAACAACTAACAAACGAGAACTCGACAAGTAAGCTCAATCCACCAACACTCAGTTGCTCATTCACTCCCAAGTCCCAAACCTAAACCAAACAGGTTCGGATATCCGTCTGGACTCAGCCGCGGTAATACCTCAACCACAAGAAACTGGTCACCATCTCACTCTTAGTTGATTTCTTGTCAAAAAAAAATCAAAACTATCTTCCATGTTCTGTCTTTATTTCCACGTAACAAAATGTCTTTAAAACACCACATTTCTCCTCTTTTTTTTAAACACCATATTTCTCTTTTTTTTCTTTTAAACTATGTTCTTGATGAGAAAGTTTTGAGTTTCCTCTCTCACGTTACCTTGCTGATGATCCACCAGGTCAAGATATAAGTAAACCAAGATGTCCGACATGACAAGTCTAGCGGCTTCGCCTTCACGATCTTCAAAACGCGCCATGTACTACGTGCAAAGTCCTTCACGTGACTCCTACACGTCAGTTACACAGCCTAGCACAATGATGGACTCTCCCACACACGATTCATCCTCCTTGGGCCGCCACTCTCGTAACTCATCAGAGAGTAGATTCTCCGGGATATCCCGATCATCATCATCAGACAGAAAAAACATCAAAAAGTGCCGATCTAACGAGAAAGAATATGAGACTATACTTGAAGAAGGTTCGTATGAAGAAATGGACGATGTGACGTCTATAAGGAGGTCTCAGGCCCTACTTGCCGTTTTCATTTTTATAACTCTCTTCGCCGTCTGTTGCTTAATCACGTGGGGAGCTAGTAGACCTTACAAGGCTCAAATCTCTGTTCAGGTACTAATAATAATTGTTTTTATTTCTTTAAAAACCTTTAATATATATTGGTATAGGCCACTTTTTTTGTTTCTTTTGAAAATGTTTGGTTAGTGATGGTTGAATGTGATGCAGACATTCGAACTACGCAACTTCTATGTTGGTCAAGGATCAGATTTCTATGGCATGCATACCAAGTTGCTGACTTTGAATGGAACATTAAGAATTGGTATATACAATCCTGCCCCAACATTTGGTTTTCATGTTAGTTCCACACCAGTCAGTCTCTTCTATTACCAACTCCCTATCGCCACCGGTCAGGTAATTATTTTGTTTGTAGTTAAAGAATTTTTATGTGTTTAATCACACACGTAAAACTTGACCAAAATATTAATCTTGGGTCAACGGATCGGTCATGTACTATTCAGCAGGGCGGCTTATATATGAACTTCATGCTGTAACTATATTTTTTAAGGCTTTGGTATGACAAAATTTCTCATTAGCAGTTGAAGGAACATTATCAACAGAAAAAGAGTTTTTATACGGAAGCAGTGGTTATAGAAGGAAGAAGGATCCCACTATACGGCGCTGGAGCAAGCCTAGAGGCCACGGAGAGAGGCGGAAAGATTCCGGTGAATCTGAGATTTGAAGTCAAAACAAGAGGAGATGTGGTCGGAAGATTGGTTACAATACGGCAAACAAAGAGAATCTCATGCTCATTTGTCATCGATGTTGCCATAAATAAGCGCATGCCGATCAATAAGAGTGATTGCAGCTATTCATGATCAATCTCATGCTCATTTGTAATCGAGTGATGTGTAATAATAAGAGGTTTGTCTTGAATAAATAAATGTTAAATGTAGTCAAACTAAAAAGTCAAAAGTAAAAAAAAAACAGATTAAATCTTTATCTACTTTCGTATTAACGATCTGAAGCCTGAAGCCATCACTTCTAATATGTTTAGATAATGTTATATAAGAGCCTCGGGTTGGAGACTCGATCTAAACTTAAGTTGTAGCTTAAGATCCTAGTGCTTGTGAACAAGAGATCGCGTAAGCAAGATGGCGGACGTGACAAGGGCTCCACGAACGAAGGACTTTGGATCTACATCCATCCAATGTCCGATGTTGACTTCGACAAACTACACAGTTTGGTCGATGAAGATGAAGGTTCTATTACGTGTTCATAAAGTGTGGGACACGATCGAACCCAGTTCAGATGATCAAAAGAAGAATGATGTTGCGATAACTCTTTTATTTCAATTTTTTCCCGAGACTTTGATTCTCCAGATGGGAGAACAAACCGCATCAAAAAAGATCTGGAACACCATCAAGTCACGACACCTTGGAGCTGATCATGTAAGGGAGGCGAGACTTCAGACGTTGATGACGGAGTTTGATAGGTTGAAGATGGATGATTCAGATACGGTCGATGACTTCGCGGGGAAGATATCATGTATATCATCCAAAGCAACCTCATTGGGAGAGAACATATAGAAGAATCCAAGATGGTCAAGAAGTTCTTGAAGAGTACATCCAGATCTTAGCATCGCTTGAGCAAGTCCTAGATCTCAACTCGACGAGTTTCGAGGATATAGTTGGAAGGCTTAAAGCGTACGAGGAGCGTGTAGGAGAAGAAACTCAGAAAGAAGACCAAGGGAAGCTTACGTTTTCGAACAATGAAGAGCATAGTCAGAGGGGCTATGAGAATTCTCGTGGTAGAGGAAGAGGACAGAACGGTAGAGGCAGAAGTCGAGTTAGGTCCCACAACCAAAACCGTTCATCACACACCGAAGATAACAACTCGAAGAAGAATCATTCAAAGCTGATATGTTGGAGATGTGACTACGCAACTGTCTGTCCCGAGAAGACAAAGAAAAATCAAGAAACCAACCTAAACGAGACAGAAGAGGACGATGCACGCTATGTACACGAGGTGGTGTTTTTGAACGAAGATAAGGTGATTCCGAAGAATCTTGATATCGACAAAGGCAGTGCAAGTGTCTGGTATTTGGATAATGGAGCGAGCAATCACATGACGGGAAACAAGGAGTTCATTTCGAGTTTAAATCTCAACACCAAAGGGAAGGTGAAGTTTGGTGATGGATCGTGTGTTGACATTGTAGGAAAGGGTGTGGTTACCTTTGTCTGCAAGACTGAAGAGAAAAAGGCACTCAAAGACATATACTACATACCCGATCTGAATCACAATATATTGAGTCTTGGGCAAGCAACATAGAGCGGATGTGAGGTTAACATGAAAGATGTCTACTTAGCGCTCACAGATTCGCATAGAAGGTTGCTAGTTCGTGTGAAAAGATCTCCAAACCTTCTTTACAAGACCCCTATGGAGATAAGCTACCCAGAGTGTTTGCATGTCAGGGACGAAGATGCTACATGGAGGGGGCATGCTCGACTAGGACATATAAGCTATGGAGTGATGAACAACATGGTAAGGAAGGAGATGGTCGTAGGAATGTCGTGTGTAACACACGAAGAAAGCGTGTGTGATGCATGTCTCGTAGGGAAGCAGATCAGACAGTCCCGACCAAAGCCATGTTTCGTGCGACAAAGCCATTAGAGTTATTGCATAGAGACGTTTTGATCATAGGCATCTATGTTGCAATAACTCTTATTAGCTTTAGAAACTACTCCAAACTAAAGCTTTCAATGTTTTACTCTTAGATCTTATCTCAATCTTCTGGAACACCTCTCTATTAGATCTCTATTTATATGAAAGACAATTCCCTTTAACATTGTGGGATATGAAAAATACAAACCTAACCTAAATAGAAATTTTCATTTCCTATTTCTAGGTTTCATTATTGTGTTTATCTTAACATATTAAACATCTAATAATATAAACATCTAATAATATGTTAAGTTTCCATGAGGTTGGAATTATCCAACAGACGGGAACGAGTACGTGATGGGTGTTGGTGGTGCGCGGGAAGTGCGGAGTTAATGCCGAGATTATCAAGACGGCAACGGGTTTGAAGGAGATGAGTAGTCCTGTTTTGATGGCTAAGATCGACTGCGAGAGGTTTTCGAAAGTCGCGTCGCAGCTAGAGATCAAAGGCTTCCCAACGCTTCTTCTATTTGTCAAGCCACACTGGTCTGACCAGTTTGATTCGGTAGTTTAAAAAAAAAAGGTTTGGTGTCAGTTACTTCCGTTTTTTAGAAAAAACGTTATATACCAAATCATACCAAAAACCTGAACGAAAACTAACCGAACTAGCCAAATTTCAAACCGAACTAACTTAAATAATTGAATTCAACAAAGTTAAACCAAAATAGAAAGAGTTTGGTAGGATTTTTAAAAAATGAACAAACCAAATATTCGAACCTAACATTTTATTTCGGGTTAATTGGGTAAGATATGTTAAACCGACCTAACCGGAAACTGAATTACCCGAACCCGCAGGCATAGGTCTGATGATAGACACTTCAGTAAACGAGCATCCTAGCTAAAGGTAATAAAACAAATCTCAAAACTTTCAATGAGATGTAGATCCATCTCATGTGATTACAATGGCATATATGTGATGGTTGATGCAGGAGGGTGAAGATTATCCAACAATCTTGCGTTATAAAAGGAAAAACCGGTTAGATAGGATTCACCTCTGATTTGTTTCTTACATTTCTTTTTGTTTTCCTTCAAGAAGGTTTGGTCTCAAACTGTTGTGTTGTGCAGTTAAAGTTGTCGGCTAAGTCTAGTGCAAAGGAGATGGCTGTTTTTATCAACGAAGAGTTAAAGTCCAAGAATCGGTCTGTTAAAGATGAGTTGTAGGTCTGGAATCTGCTTTAGGGATCAAATTTGTTGTTGTTTTTTGATACCATATGAAAGAAATGTAATAGAGATTGCGAGGAAAAGTACACAACAGAAATCATAGTGTTGTGTAACTTTAGTTTACGGTAAACGTTAACAGCTTGCAAATGAAGGTGTACCACAAACTGAAGAGATTATTAGTAATAAAATAATCTATTAAAAAATTTATGTAACAACTAAGAAGGTAAGGAAACCAATTCGTTCTTAAGATTGTAATGGATGGTAATGGATGATACGCATGGAGAAGGTTTTGATTATGCAACTTGATACACATCACAATGCCAAAGAAGCAAAAAGCTCTCTCACTTTAAACGTTGGTTAGCATTCACAACCTTGTTGCCAACCCGGGCTATATCAATGGTGTTTGATAAGATAAACTCAGTGTGAAGGTTGTTTTGCTAGTGTTGGGACTTTATACTTGGTTTATTCCTATTAGATTTTGTTCTATCTTCCGAGTGACAAAGTGTTTAAGTATTTAGTTTGAGAAGTTTCCAGGATAAATCAACATGCGTAGAACACTTGGATGAATGTGTAAATGGCAAAGAAAGACTTATAATATTGCAAGATGAAGGGATGATATATCAACCAGGTTCGAAAACTTGAAACAAAAACATAAATAGTATTTCAGGAATAGCAAATCTCAAACTGGATAGAGCGAGAGAAAAAGTGCTAATTTTTAGTCTCTTCCTGCCTTAAACACCAAGTGGGGTTTCTTTTAGGCTGATGAAGCAGCTGCTCCCTTGTTCCTTGGCTTGGCTTCAGTACCTAATGTAACAAAGAGATTAGCCATTAGTAATTAATAACCCCATCTTTTTTACTGGAACAAAATCACAACTAAAAAATAAAATGGTTACCTTCTCTGAAACCGGTCTTGAAACGGCGAGGAACGTTTTTGAGATATCTCATCCTGCCGGTTCCGGTTGTCTTCCTCCTGATTGCCTTCACACTCCAGTTGTCTATAAGAGATACAATTTCATTAATATACCAACATCAGAGATGATTAAGACATAACACATTTGTCCAAACTCAAAACGATTGTTACAAGTTAAGTACACAACAAATTAAACTGAGCTAGATACTACTACAAACAACATGTAAAGAGTTACATCATATGAGATTATATTACAACTATACGACAAGTCAGTCCAGTTAATATACATACAGTCGATTGTTAAATTGCAACATTCGTTCTAAGTAAACACTAAACAACAATAATACCACTCTCTTAAGGGTTATCCAGAATCAATAAACAAGATTGATCGGTAAAAAATGAAATGGTGAGATTTAAAAACAAAAATGAAGAAGAAGAGACTTACAGGTCCTCTTGCGAGCGGCGGGGTAAGCGCAGGCAGAGCAGCGACTCTTCTGGATGTGGAAGCTACGACGTCCACATCTCACACACAGCGTGTGACTCTTGTTCCTCCTCTTACCAAAACTCCCTGTTCCCTTTGTCTGTATTACTCAACAAAAAAAACATCACACAACCAACATCAGAATATGGTTCTCGAACAGTAAATACAATAGAGAACGTGTGGAGGAAGAGAGAGAGATCACCATTGTAGCGAGCTGCTTGCCACCAAAAACCTAGGATGTAAAACTTATAAGACGGCCACTTATATGACTTCTGACTCTAGGGTTGGAATCGATATCATGGGCTTTTATGTTTATAAATGGGCCTCAGTTTCTATTTTGACAGAAATGGGCGATTCTCTTTTTGGAAAGTGTATTTTAGAGAAATATTGGTGTCAGTTTCAGACACAATTTTTTATTCTTTGGTTTCATTGCATCTAGATCACAGTCCCAAGTCAAATCATGTGGTTGAGGATCTGTCATGCGGCACTAACGATTCTTCTGATTGCTGAAGAGCAAAATGCAACACATGAAGTCGGTTTCCACATTTATTAATTCTGCTCTTGCAAGAAACATCATTCAATACCTATGATGATTTATATACACTTTGCTGCATGTGAGCCATGGTACATTACATTTTAGATTATAGTTGGTTGCATATTGCCAAATTTGTGCTAGCTGAACAAGTAACCAACAAGCTTAAACAGCTAGTTCTAACTAGACACAATGAAAATGCTTCGGTGTGTGGTGGTAACTCTACCGAAGCAAGTGAAGGCAAGAATGGTACACATCAAGTAGCTGCAATATCATTTCAACAACCTTTGTGAATGTATCTTAGAGTTTATGGCGTTTCCAAACTTGAGGTTAAAACATTGTCCTTTACAGTTTCAACAGACCTAATTTTTTTTCTCTGTACCAAATAAGCCTCTACTTGCATCGAAACTTAGGTTTGGTCATTAATACGTTTAAAAGTAGTTGCCCCAAAATCATGGATTAACGTTGGTATGTAGGTCCAAAGACGGAATAAGAACCGCTTTAGCTTTGCATCTTAAGGAATGTTATAACCATGCTTTAGACAACAGTTAGTCAAACAACAATAGTACGTAGTACCTTCCTATACAAACATACTTGAAATATTTCTCTCTCCATCCTTTTTATTGAAACCGTACCAACTATTTGATATTTAACCAAGAATAAAGGTATAATACCCTACTATAATGCAATGAATAAAGTACATGCACAATTTGAAATCGTGCATCCATCACTATTAACCTCAATTTTAAGATCTTCAAATCATCAAAAAAGACAAACATGAAGAAGAAAAAAGTGAAAGGTGACATTCCACGACAAAGACAAATTTTCACTTTAGCCTTTTTGATGCAGAGTAATAAACACTAAAGATACATTGGCAAATACTATGAAACTAAAGTAACCCATCAACACATTAATATACTACATAAATAATTCGCTTTTAGTGACTACAAATATATGTGAGAAAACATTGATCTCCCCTCCCGACAAGAACATATCAGTTACAGTGTAGAGAGATGTTTCAGAAAACAAACAGTTTCTTCCACAGAACACTACACAGTCTCAAGTCAATCATTCTTAGAGCAGGTAAGAAGCTCTCTATACCAAAAACACACTTCTCATGCACATTTTGTAGATCAAATTCTCTCGATGGCGACGATTTCTACGCAAGTTTCCTCAACATTTGGGAGTCTGATCTCGAAAATAGCATTGGAGGAGGAGGTCCATTAAAACTGGAGCAAAAGACTCAAGAGCATGTACAAGATCACCAAGAGAAGAAAACAGAAGCTTGCTCTTCTCGTTTATCAAGAGACTGCGATACAATGGAGAAGAAGATCAAAGAGATGTATGTAATTGAGACGGGAGATATAGAGCAAGCCCTTGACGTTGAAGAAGCACTTCATTACTATTCTCGTCTTAGAAGTCCTGTTTATCTCAACATCGTTGACAAGTTCTTAAATGATCTCCACGCCTGATCCCAACACTCTTGAGCTATTATAGTTTGTGTTTTTCAAATTCTTGATTTGTTTTGGTTTACTACAAGTCTTTCTTCTTGTATGTTTGAATCATGCGTGTGTACCAATATACCATTTGACAGTGAACTTTGGAGCTCTCTTCTTGCAGTATCTAGAACCTGTTTTGTGAAACCATGCACATACTGCTCGATGTTTTCGATACTCTTCAGCTATAACTTATCATAGCTCGTTCTGCAAACTTTTCAATTAGACTAGTATAGGGAACTAGGTGTTTTCCTGCATCATGTGCAGTAAAATTTTTTTTAAATCTAACTTATATTTAAAAATAAATTTCATTAAATATTATAGATTTTACTATTTTCTTAGATTAGATACTTAAATTTTTACAAAATTGTAAAAAATTTTGAAAGCTTTAGTAATACAAATTGTATTATAATTATACAAAAATAATAATATTTCCAAATTTGAAACATTATATATGAATATATTTATTTTATAGATGATGTATGAGCTATTACCATATTTAAGAAAAGTTTACTAAAAAGAAATATCAATATTAAATGTAATATATGAATTATTACCATATTCTAATAAGTTTGTCAAAAATATAAATCAACATTAAATGAAATTTTCTATGTCATATTTTTCCGGAAGCCATGTCATCAATTTCATTAGTCATGTCATATTTGCTTTGTAAAATTGATTGTAGGAAGGACATGTGACAAAATTACTTCGCAAATATAGCTCGTTTTGCAAATTTTTCAATTGGACTAGTATAGGGAACTAGGTGTTTTCCTGCACCATGTGCAGTAAGAATTTTTTTAAATCTAACTTATATTTAAAAATAAATTTCATTAAATATTATAGATTTTACTATTTTCTTAGATTAGATATTTAAATTTTTACAAAATTGTAGAAATTTTTGAAAGCTTTAGTAATAATATATGGATTATTACCATATTCTAATAAGTTTGCCAAAAATATATATCAACATTAAATGAAATTCTCCATGTCATATTTTTTCGGAAGACATGTCATCAATTTCATTAGCCATGTCATATTTGTTTTGTAAAATTGATCGTAGAGAGGACATGTGGCGAAATCACTTCGCAAATATAGCTCGTTCTGCAAACTTTTCAATTGGACTAGTATAGGGAACTAGGTGGTAAATTTTTTTTTTAAATCTAACTTATATTTAAAAATAAATTTTATTAAATATTATAGATTTTACTATTTTCTTAGATTAGATATTTAAATTTTTACAAAATTGTAGAAATTTTTGAAAGCTTTAGTAAATTATATAATTATACAAAAATAATAATATTTCCAAATTTGAAACATTATATATGAATATATTTATTTTATAGATGATGTATGAGCTATTATCATATTTAAGAAAAGTTTACCAAAAAGAAATATCAATATTAAATGTAATATATGAATTATTACCATATTCTATAAATCAACATTAAATGAAATTCTCCATGTCATATTTTTTCGGAAGCCATGTCATCAATTTCATTAGTCATGTCATATTTGTTTTGTAAAATTGATTATAGAGATGACATGTGGCAAAATCACTTCGCAAATATAGCTCGTCCTGCAAACAATAATATTTCCAAATTTGAAACGTTATATATGAATATATTTATTTTATAGATGATGCATGAGCTATTACCATATTTAAGAAAAGTTTACCAAAAAGAAATATCAATATTAAATTTAATATATGAATTATTACCATATTCTAATAAGTTTGCCAAAAATATAAATCAACATTAAATGAAATTCTCCATGTCATATTTTTTCCGGAAGTCATGTCATCAATTTCATTAGCCATGTCATATTTGTTTTGTAAAATTGATTGTAGAGAGGACATGTGGCAAAATTACTTCGCAAATATAGCTCGTTCTGCAAACTTTTCAATTGGACTAGTATATAGAACTAGGTGTTTTCCTGCACCATGTGCAGTAAGAATTTTTTTAAATCTAACTTATATTTAAAAATAAATTTCATTAAATATTATAGATTTTACTATTTTCTTAGATTAGATATTTAAAATTTTACTAAATTGTAGAAATTTTTGAAAGTTTTAGTAATACAAATTGTATAATTATACAAAAAATAATAATAATTCCAAATTTGAAATGTTATATATGAATATATTTATAATGGCCGAGTTAGTGAGCCTGTTCATGGCTTGACCTTGCAGATACCAATAATAGAAGCCTTGAAGGAACAAAGCGACCGACCCTTGGACACGGTTGAGAAACTTAAGAAACGCAGTAAACTATTCAAGCTTCAAATGCCCACGGAGAAAGACACCGCGGGAGTAAAGAACATGGTGCTTGAGACACTGTCTTCTGCAAAAATCGAAGGCTTTGCGGATGGATTCAGAGGTGAAACCAAAGCGGCCAGCACGGAAAAGATGGTGGACAAGTTGCTGAGAATCATAAGCTGGAGATGAAGTAAAGAGAAATGAAATGGCTTTCTTTGGATAGATCGAGGGAAAATCTGATGCTTCATGTAGCCTCTTATGCTTAGACGTATGACAAGAGATTCTCTCATCCCACCGAGCTGTTGTAGTGTTGTGCCGGTAGCGAGAAGGAGTATCAAGTTCAATGAAGACCAATTAGGAGATCATCAAAAGAGTGTGCGGAAGTTTTCCCTTGAGTCTCTATGTTCTGTTATGAAACGTATTGCATTGCCCTTTACCCTCCCAGATACATGGACAACCGAGATAAACCACAATGTTCAAGAGATGGTGGGCAGATATTAATCACTGGATCTAAACAGAGTAGCAGGAATCATTCATTGCCAAAGAGAAATCAATAGAAGAGGGTGTCTAAGCGAGACTGGTGAATGTGGAAGAAGAAGAAGATCGTAGTGGCGGAAATTGAAACATAAAGATATTTTTTGTAATTGGTAATATGGTTTCAAAAGCCTTGAAGTTTAAAGGCTTAAGAAAATCCTAAGTCTTCATAAGTTATTTTTATCCAGTCAGATTTATTTATTTTAAAGTCTTTTTTAATATCTTATTTGATTTGAACCCTTCTAAAAACACTTAAACCCACATTTTCTCTAATTTTTATTCAAAGTCAAAACTCATTACCAAGCAAAAAAAATAGATTTTTTTCTGATTCTTGTCATTTTTCTCTCCAAGATAGAATGTTAGAGATTCTCCAAGGTAAAAATTTATAGGATATCTCAATAATTTAATAAAACTGAAAAAAATTTAAGAGAGAGGATAACAAAATTTCTCAACTGAGCACCTATGAAATATCGATTAGATACCGTGAGAATATATCTTGTGCTATTGACTCTGATTTTCTTAAATATTTAATTTAATCAAACATTTTTTATTAAATATTAGTATTTCTATCATAGATACTCATTAAAAAAAACTCTAAGTTTCTTTAAATATCTAATTAATCAAATAATTGTATTTTTACTAAATGTTTTATGGGAAAATTGCCAAAACGGAACAAAAAATAACATGGTTGTCTCTATGGTATAAAACCAACATAAAGTTGTCCCTATAGTATAATGTTTTTCAAAATATCAAAACTAACCCTTTGATTAATCAACTTAATCAACATTTTTAATTTAATTTAATTTTAAAAAGGTTAATAAAATAAAATAACATAATAGAAAGGAAAATTAAATTAAAAACAAAAAGGGAACAAAACTTCCACTCCCCAAACCCTAAGTATAATTACGGGTTATTGGTTGTTGTATTTTAATTGATTTGAAAATCTGAACTAAATCTAGTGTTATTGGTTCTATGATTTTCAAATCTGTATTAAATTCTTGTGTTATTGGTTTAATGATTCATAAATTATATATCAAATCAAGTGTTATTCAATCGCACGGATTTACTAATATATTTGATTTTATAATGGATTTGAATGGATTTGTTTAGGTTTTTTAGTTAAAAATACAAAGACTCAAATCCGAAGGAAAACTTTCGGATTTGCATATTTTACTTGGATTTATAAATACTATATGGATTTCTAAATCAATCAAAATATATAAACCAATAATAGGTTTCTCCGCCTCTCTCTCTTTGTCAAAATACCAAAACTAACCCTTTGCTTTTTTTTTTTTGAGCAACAATAGATGAATTTAGGAAATTTTAACGATTGGCATGTTCTTAAAGAACTGAACCATTAGTTTCGAGGCAACAATAGATGAGTTTTATCTAAATTCATGTCTTTCTCTTTATTTTTCTTTCTTAAGTATATCTTTATGAAAAGATAAAAAAAAGAAAGGAAGAAAAAAACATAATTCCAATAGCTCAAATAAAAGACAATACAAATCGGATCAACTCCTACATGTCCATCCTCACTCTTTTCATCTCTCATATTCCAAAATTCCACTCCTCCAAAAAGACAATACAAATCGGACCAACTCCTACATGTTCTCCGCACTCTTTTCATCTCATATGCCAATATCCCACTCCTCCAACACTAGCTAAATACGAAAATTTAAATATATATATATATCACGCTTGACACACCACATTCACCTCTAAAATAAACGTCAATCTAAGTATACAAACAACCAAACATACAACCAGCAGCTACACGTCACCCATGCATGTCAAAGCACCACAGAAGCCACGACGTACCCTTCCTACAGCCAAGATACGCAGAGATCATGTGGAGACATAATCTATATCATGTGGAGACATAATCTATGTGGACAATAAGATATATCACAAACATTTGTCTAGATAAGTAAAAAATCTCAGAGTTGGCTCTTTCAAGTGTTCCAAAATAAAACTTTCACAAACCATACAATTAGAAAAACTGCCAAAAATATTAAACCATTTATGTCTTGTGTAGTTCAATCCAAACTACTAATTATTATAATTCACAGTCCATTCAGTGCCTACCAAAAACACAATAAAATTATATTGTCAACCAAAACAAACAACCCACCATATAACACAAGCCCATCAGAAAATATATATAAGAACACAGCTTAAAAAATCAATGCGATAATGCTGATCACATCAATATCATTGCCAAATTACCAACCATGGCTAACAAACTTTATGAAAAATGCGGTATTAAACACAACCACATGCCAATACATTAAAACTTCGGACGCAATAGTCCACAAATACGTAAAGAAAAATACACTTCCACCAAATTTAACTACAAACTACAAATAAAACACAAACGAAAACTCAAACTATGAATTGGATGTTCCCCCCCCCCTCTCCCGTAACATACGTGCATAACAACTAAACCCTCAGATATAACAATGAATGTCATCTATTAAGAAACAAATAAATAAACACATAATCTCTAGAGAACAAATAAAACAACATTGTTATCCAAATTACCCAAATCAAAATTTATTGGAACCATAATTTATCTGATACAAGCATTAATTTTATTATCCAAAGCGAACCAAAAATTGAAATAACTAAACCAAATCCTAACAAAATTTCATCGATATCCAAATGGATTCTATATCTTTACAACCGAGAGACCATAAATAAATAAAAAAAGAACCAAAACTGAATCAATAACCAAACTCAACTACCTAATAACAATCCATAAATATGCACAAACCAACAATCTAATAAACAACAACCCGCGGGAAAACCACTAGTTGTATTATATAGTACAAGGCAAGCTCATTAATAGCACAACAGTAAATATTATTACATAGTATTTCATCTTCTGCAACAAATCCAGTACAATAATATGATAGAATGCAAAAAGCGGCAGCAAGAACAGATGTAAAGCTCTGTGATCATCCATAGCTCTTCCCTGTAAAGCTCTCAGAAGGCGGTAAATGGATAAACTTCTCACCTCCAGTCCAAGCCAGTAGGGTGGCACAAGTGCAATACCCAGAGATGAGGTCGATAAAAGAAGGACCAGTATTTACTCGAAGTGAGGGGTCAGTACCCAGTGGAAGATACCAATACATTGTGCTCCCTAAGGCGTTTCTGGAAATGGGCAAGACGGTTCTGCAGTTGGAGTATACCTGCAGCCTTCTGAGAGAGAATCGTGTTCAGTCTTGAAATGTAACCATCTAGCTGGTTTCCTGGCTGGTCTGCTTCAACCAGCAGATTCATCTCCTGCACATGTGATTCCAGAAAGGGATTAAGAGGTAGAATCGAAACAAGAGGTTTGGTAAAACTGAGAAAATTCATACCTCTTTCACGATGTTCATGGTATCCTCAACTTGTTTACGGTGAGCATTCACAAGGTCTTCCTCTTCCTATAAAAAGAAATGCATGATAAATGATCCTTGCGTTAAGGCTGACAAACATGGATGACCTAAGCTTTTAGCTGAATGTTACCAGCAGAAGTGCATTTAGATTGTCATCGGAGTTTGACTTCTTCATATCGGGCCTTGGCATGTCTCTTGACTTCACTGGAATACTAGGTTTCGGGATTCTCTCCTGTGCCATAACGTTATAGGATGGCTCTGGCTTCACGTTTTTCTTCCACATTTGTTTCTCTTGCTCGTAATCCGATGCATCAAAGTCATCGTTTTCTTCATTCCACATCTCATTCACGTCATCATCATAGTTAGATTGAGTAGGGAGTGCGGAAGACAGAGGAATTTTTGTTGACTCCCTTAGGTTTATGGTTGAAGACGATACATCTTTCTTAGAGCCGTTTCCCTTTGAGAGACTCTTAACCCTACAGTTCTCATAGTTCAAAGAAAAGGTTTTATGGGATGCACATATGACCAAAGAAAAGAAAGAAAGATTTAACAGCCAGCAAGTAAAACCAACCTGTCCGCGTATCTTAAGGTGTTAAGGGTGTGCTCACATGATCCAGAGCTTGGAGATATGCAAGATATCATTACAGTACGAGAATTTCCCATGAAGGAGTCTCTGAGAACTTCTGTCAACTTACTGCCTCTAAAAGGGATGTGACCTTGATCATTATCCAGAGCTCTGATACACTCCTTCAAGGCCAGTAAGCTCTTATTGATTTCTGCTCCTTCCAATCTGTATTATATGATAATACCAATAAATATCGAAGCAAATAGCCAGAAACAATATTCACACTAAACAATTTAAAGAGTAATCAAGGCACAGAACATAGATGTTACCTTGTCTGTTTGTCATTGTCAGTTGTGTCTGCACCACGTTCACTTCCAGCAAGATCGATGAAAGAAAGTTTCCCAACAAGTCGAGGGGGCTTTGACTGATTTCCCTCTGCTGATTTTTTAATAGCGAGCTGAAGTATAGCATGTGAACGGGAGGATTCTTCATTTGCACCGGTGGTTCCAGTACTTCTTGTTGCACTTCCTCTCTCAATAAGCTCCATTATCGCATCTGTATCAGATACTCTGTATTCTTGCAGACCAACGATGCACACTTGCTGCTTACCATCCTCTCTCATGCACAGCTTCCTATAATGGTAAAAAAAAATTGTCTTCCAGATTAATAAATAGGCATTGCAGTCGAGAAAAGGCAACAACATGAGATGCTTTTCAACTTACTTCCTCTCACTGAGGAGATCATAAAGCTTTCCTCCATAGATTTCAAAGAAGCTGACAAACAACTGAAACCCCTGGTTTCTGTATGTGTGGTGCATCAACCTTAAGATATCCCTTGAAGCCTTAAGAGGCAAAGGCTTCATAGTATAAGTTTTACCACTACCTGAGAGGTAAACATAAACCGAAGATGGTTCACATTGAGAATTACAATTCTAGAAAATGGTTTAGTTCAAGTGAAAGCCTTTGGAGACTATTTACCTGTCTGCCCATATGCAAAGCAAGTGGCTTTGATGCGCTGAAAAATTAAGGGGACAACAGGCTCCACTGTCTCACGATAAACCTACAAAACGTGGCACACTAACTTGAGAAATAAGCGCCAAAACAGTAACTGATTATTTGTATAGAAAGGCTTCCTCCAGCGTAAACATTGATCCTGTGTACTTTCAAAGAGCAGTCACCTCATCATTTGATACTTCCTCATCTAGAACGGCATCAAACACAAATTCATGCTTTTCAACATAGGCTGTCAAGTCAACCTGCAATAATTGAGTTATAATCAAGTCTTAGTGTCTTGCTAGAGTGATGACTTAAGACAATTGAGGCTGCACGAAGCCAAACCATGAGAGACCTGACCTTAAGTTTGGTTTCATGAACTGTTAAGCAATTGGAATGTGTGTCAACAATGTCTTCCTCGTTTTTTGCCGACTCCTTTTTGTTAAGTGGTCTCTTACGCACCTGTTCTCAAACAATCAGGTTGAGGGAAGGGATTAGCATTCACAATGCAAAAGTCGTCAAAATTACTTATTTCAAAAGTTAAAACCAAGTGATTCGTGATAGGGACACAAGTGAAGGAAGAAAACATACAACAACTTTGATCTTTGCAACAGCATTCATCCTTTCCTTCTCAGCTGCCAAGTTATCAGCCAAGGCGCGACTACGGTTAGGCTGCTGCTTGTTGTAAGCCTCAAAGTCCTCAAAGCTTTGGCTTCGACTAGGATTGAACATTGAGGGACCATCTAATTGGCTAGAGACCGGAATCTGCTGATGAGATAACAAGTCAGAAGCCTACGTGAATACCATAACGGCAAACGATATGAAATTCACATATTTATCTTATATTAAAGACAAAACCAAATAAACAGATACCAAATTGGTCACAGAAAGAAAAAAAAACCAGAAGTTTCTTTAACTAAAAATAGTCAGATGAACTAAAAGAGCAGTGCAAGGAGTCCACTCTATCAGTAAGCAATAAAGCTTATAGATAGCCACGTAAGTGCAGCGCAAGCATTTAACCAGAAGCCTTCCGGTTTACCAACCTCGGGGAGAAGCTCAGTATCAAAAGAATGCAGATCTAAGAGGCCGGGACTGAACTCAGATTCATCAGTAGTGTTCTTTCTTTGACGAGAACTGTACTGAGGAGTAGTTGGTTCACCAAAGAAGTCGTTCCCTCTCGGAGCATTCTGATGATACCCTCTGGTTGCTGCTTGTCCACCACCATAGTATCCGTAATCCTGTGTGTTAGTCAGTCACTCACAGACCATTAGATTTAAAGATTGAATCCAAAAACACCAGATCGTGGACGAATAGATCTTTTAAAGAAATATCTAAAATTTTGAAAAGGATCAGATGGTGGGATTTACATTGGCGGGTGGCTGGAAGTTGGGGAGACCAGAGGATTGGAGCCATCTGTTGCCATTTGAGGAAGACATGTCGAGAAGGTTATCGGAGAGCTGCCTCTGGTGGTGCACCGCCGCTGCTGCGCCAGATCTCTGTCTCCCGTTCATCGCCGAGTGAATCGAATCGCAGTTCTTCTCTCCTATTAGCTCGAATCGGAGCTCCAAACGGATACTTTAATCGAATCTCTCTTTAACCACAGTTTGCTCTCCTTCTCGCTATCTATCTATCTCTCTCTCTCTCTCTCCACACAAAGTTAAGTTCAAATTAAAGCGCAGAGAAGCATTGGTCGCTGTATCTTTCTTTCTCTCTCTTTGAAACGCTCCCTTAAATGTCGTTTTGGCTCATATAATATATTAATAAATGAGATTTGTGGACCAATTAAATATGGTTACTTAACATTATTAGTGTTCTTGTTACTGATTAGTATGTTTCTCTCAAATATATCTTTTGTCTTTCTTTGTGTTAACTTTGCAACATGATGTTAATTGTTATACACCAAAGCATATATGCATACAGATTTTTTTTCCTTTCAAATATGAGTTCCCAACAAGAAGGGAGATTTGAGCTATTTTTAAATTGAGGAGGAGATGTTCGAATGGTGACCGCAGATTTGATAATATTAGCGGGACGGAATTACAGTGCGGTACGGTATAACTGTGGTTCGTGCAGTTTGTAGGATAAGTGCGGTTTTAACAAAAAGGTAGTGCGGTTTTTGATAAAAAGGTAGTGCGATTTTGATAGAAAAAATAATGTAAAATTATTTATTTAAGATGTTTTTACTATAAAATTATTCATTTGAATATATAATCCTAATAAATGTGTTGTAAGTTTTTTTCAGATGCCATACTCCAAAATTTTCTATTTGTAGCTTTTAATATTTTTCATTTGAATTATTCATTTGAATATATAATCCTAATAAATTAATGAAGTAAAGTTTAGTTAATTATTTGAAATAAAATTATTTAGTGGTAAAAGAAAAGACATAAAGTACAATTCCAAAAAAATATCGAGTAACCATAACCATAAGATTAAAATATGTATTGTTACTATAATTTGATCTAATGCTACTTTATTAAATTTGCAACTTAATCTCTGTGTATTATACTAAAACATCAAAAAAGGAAACGTAAATGAAATTTAAATGTAAAAAAAATGTTTTGAAAAGATCAAAAGCTAAAAAAAAAAAAAGAAAGATCAAAAGCTTAATTCTTATACACGTTGTCTTATAAAACGTGTACCAAAGAATTTGGTCCAAAATACATATAACTAGTTTATATCATTTGTTTGTATTGGTAAAATAAAAGTTGCGTTAATCTTATATATTAAAACAGAAGTCACAACCTTGATTCATGTGTGATAAATGGACATAATGAACTTATTCATAAAAAGTCATGTTACATTTAATATATAATCTTATCATTTAAATTTTGAGCCTACCAGAAATTTTTATTGAGCTATTAATAATTGAATTTAAACGATACATGATCCATTGGATTCATAGATAGTATAAATTAAATAGATATAATTTAATGTTGTAATACTATACCTCTATATGCTAAATATTTAAATATTTGTCGATGTTAACTTTTAAAATTATAAATATTTTTTTAAAATAACAAAAATCATATTATCTAACAAAGATTAATTACTAGCTTAAACCAATGAATTTTTTTTTTTAACTATATAGTTTATTTTAAAAATTAAACAAAAAATAAATGTTTAATTATTTACTCGATAATATAAATCTATGAAGCGAAAAGTTTAATTTTTTAAAAACTTTCTAAATTTGTGAAATGTTACAATATCTTTGAATATGAAAATAAAATAATATTTTACTAATATTTATATATATAGTTACGATTTTAATAATGAAATAATAATCAGAAAATATATATATATAGAAGAAGCAATGGCGTCTTAAGAAATTTAATGACCTAAGGTGAAATATAAAATAAAGACATTTTTATAAGTTTTTTCTCAACTTTTATTTATTCCATTTCCATGAACTAAATAAAAAATTGTGGTATTCAAAGAAAAAAACTAAAAATGAGTTTTTGTATATAAATTAGATTTTGCTAATAGAAAAATTGAGGTAGGTTAATTTTTTGTTCTTATTGTATTTAAATTATATGTAGTTAATCATACACATTTTTATTATAATTTCACCAACTAATTGATATTTAACAAACAAAAATAAACTTTTTTAATTAGTAAAATAACATAAAATTTTTTTGGACCTATGGACCCATGGCAATTGCCCATGTTGCCATGGGTTAGAGCCGGCTCTGAGAAGAAGATACAAATACATGTGAAAGTTTGAAATAATCTATTCAATGAAAAAATATACAGTAAATTTATTATGTATTAAAACTTGATAGACACATATATATTATAATATATATCAATTTAGAATTAAAAACAAAATATTTATATAAAAATAAATGAAAACAAAAATTCGCGCGGTTGCGCGGATTGAGATCTAATTTTTTTTTTTTTTTTGTAACTTGGCTTGATCTAATTTTATTTTAAAAAAAGAGTTACATAAATGGCGTTATTTCTCAAAACCACACATGTTTTCATGTATTCACGGTTTTACTGTACGTGCGTTTTTATGCGAGGCATCCAAGTTTGTGCACATGTTTCACTTTTCTTGTTGCGGTTTTTATCAAAAACGCAAATACAAATAAAAGTTTTGTGATTGGTGTAACTAAAGCGTGTTTGAAAAAGTTCTGAATTCCGCACCGCCTTTTGGTCGCCATTTTTGCATAGAAATTTGACAACACCATTTAAATTAAAACAAAAAAATCTTAAAACATCAATTAAAATAAAACATGGAGAGTAACTTTTATGTGTGTTTGTTAACTTTGCAACACGATGTTAATTGTTATAGAACAAAGCATATGTATATATAGATTTTTTTTTTTCAAATATGAGTTTCCCAACAAGAAATAGATTTGAGCTATTTTTTTTACATTTGAGGAGGAGATGAGAAGAGAATTATTATTTCTTGCCACTTTTCTTAAGACCTGCACCACCGAACGATCCCTTTTGTGATGCCTTGCTCCTGAGTTCTTTAAGCGCCTGTTTCCATCAACACAACACAACAGAACAAGACAATCATTCCATCTTAAGATTGTTCAATCAATCAAAACTATAAAATTAGAAAAAGAAAATAAACAAATCTCACCTTCTCTTCATCCTTCTTTTTCTGAATTAACTCCTTATCGTGCTGCATTCGGACACATTGTGTTAAAGCAGTTAAAACGATTGTCCTAAAGATTGGAATATTATACTTGGAGCTGATGTTTATGATCATCATAGCTCAAATTTTCAGGCAAAACTCATGCACAAGATACATATAAGCCAACCAAAAATTTAAAGATAAAAAGGGTAAGTTGTAAGGAAGATCATACATACCTCATCGTATTCCTTCTTACCAGACTTGGGCTGCTTCAAGGGTTTCAATTTCCCTCCTGAAACACCAACCAAACATAGAAACAGATCAACCAAAGATCCATATTACAAATCCAATAGAAAAGGTTGGGGTTTTACAAAGAACCATGGCAAATCAAATGAAACAGATTTTTGAATTCATTGCGTTAATAGCTAGCACAAAAGATCAATATACCAGCAGGTTGATGATGAATGAACTCATGAGATCAAATTTGAAAGCAAACAAATCTTAACAAAACATTTGAAGCAGAATCTATATCAAAAACCTGTCTTAGAGGATATTAGCAGAGTTGAGAGAAAGAAGGACAATGATTACCTTGCTTGGAAGACATGGCTGAGTTCTACGGTTAGGGTTAGACCTGAAACTCGAGGAGAGAAAAGATATATAAAGTTTTCCCTAATCCCCCAATTCCAAAACACAACAAATATCTCTGTTCCTTCGAGTTTTAGATGATTTGGTTCATGTTCTGCCGTCATATATATATATATATATATGAAAAATGGCTTCTTCTTCTCGATAAAAATAGCCAAGTTATATATAGCGAGAGAGCTAACGAATATCATTAGCAAATTACAAAACAAGAAAACGATGTAAAAGCACCAAGGATTATGCTATTGCATTGATTCCAAGATAACAAAGAAACAGGGAGAGTCAAAGCAGTAAAATATACTGTTTCATGGAAGTTCAGTTTATTTTCAACTCACAAGCAGATAATGATGCGTGTTGAATTCCAAGGTGATGCTATTGCGTCGCATTCCAAGTTGGATGTTTGTCACCGGCCATTAAAAAGACTAAATAATGCGAATTCCGGCCCACACAATATACTGAATGGTCTGTAAATTTGAGTCTGAATATAAAAGACAATGTGTATACATGTGTTGCATCCTTACATGACAATATAAGGGCTAAGTTACATGTTAACCCCACATACAGAAGTAAAACTATATCATGGAAGTTCAGTTTTATCTTAACCTCACCAGTCACAAGCATCTCACCTTGGGTCCATCACTGTGATAGTAACCCTATTTGCCGATACATTTTCTGGCTCCGGTGTCTCAATATCAATTTCCGGCGAGCTTCTCCGGGGACCATCATAGAAAGCTGGCTCTTTAGGCGAAGTAAGAGCATTATTGCCTTCTCCATAAATCATGGACACAACATCTAACATACTTGGTCTATCCTCTGCGTTTTGCTGTACACACAAGAGAGCAACTTGAACGCATCTCAACACTTGAGGGCTGTCAAGTGCAGAATCTCCCAAAGACTGATCTATCACCTCTCTAATTCGGTTCTCTTTAAACAGATTCCACGCCTGAAAAAAAAAAAACATAGTTTCAAAAAGGTCCAAAGATGCTAACTATAAAACAAGAAGAAAAAGTTTAGCATTTTACATGAACTATGAGATTCAGAGGCCCTTCTGAGTCATGGTGGAAACTGTTGTTCTTGTAAAGAAACACGTTTTTTGAATGGTAGGTACAACAATAAGTTGTATCAAGAAGGTGTTTGTTGATTAATTCAACAACACATTTCTTTTGTGTTCTTTTGGTAGGTGCAACAAGAAGTTTCACCAACTCCCCATAATCTCCTATAAATAACCACACAAGGAGAAGAAGAAGATCATCCCAAAACAAGAAGAGAAGAAGAAGAGAAAAAAACGTGAGAGAGAGAAAAAAAAAAAAAAAAAAAAAAAAAAAAAAAATTTTTTT
>NC_027752.1:38899374-38900724 GCF_000695525.1 Brassica oleracea var. oleracea
AAAAAAAAAAAAAACTTTTTTTTTCTCACAAAAAATCTTCTTTAAGAAATTACGAGTAATTTCTGAGTGTATTTGGGATCGGGGTGTGAGTTGTGAGCTTGTAAAAATTCCCTGGTTAATAATAAAAGATCTGTAGCAGGTCCGGAGACGTAGGCATCATTGGCCGAACTCCGTTAACAATTTGGTGTGTGTGCACTCTTTCCTGATCCCATAAATTCTGGCTTTCCGCAAAATTTGACCACGTATTTCCTAACAGTTCTTCCTTCCACAAATGATTTCGAGCATCAGAACACCGAAACTGAACACATCTGATTTAGCCGAGAATAGTCCTTCTCTGAAGTACTCTGGAGACATATAGCCACTACATACAACACAAGTAAACTCAATTAAAATCTGATCAGACAATCTTCTCCTTGTTTCTGGTCACTTCTTTACTTACAATGTGCCAGCAACTCTTTTGGTGTTGGCTCTGGATTCTTGTGCTCCAAATATCCGAGCCATACCAAAATCAGATATTTTGGGATTCATATCCTCGTCTAGTAATATGTTGCTGGCTTTGATGTCTCTGTGTATGACTTTCAATCTTGAGTACTTGTGAAGGTACAAAAGACCTTGAACTATCCCTTCCATGATCATGAACCGTAGAGTCCAATCAAGAACGTTTTTCCTCAATGGGTCTGCACAACAGAGTCGGAGACACAGTTTCAGATAGGTTTCTACAGAATCTTAGCTTCTTAAACAAAAAAAAAGCTCACCGAAGAGGAAGTAGTCAAGGCTCTTGTTGGGCATGTATTCGTAGATCAACATTTTCTCGTCCTTCTCGATGCAGCATCCTATCAGCTGAACAAGATTTGTGTGTTGAAGTTTGGCAATAAGCATAGCTTCGTTCTTGAACTCAACTAATCCTTGCCCTGATGCTATTGATAGTCTCTTGATAGCAACTTCTTCCCCATCTAATAACCTCCCCTTCAAGAAAGTAAAGGAAACATCAAAATCATCTCTTTAAATGCATATGAGCATATCAGAATCTGACGTACCTTATATACAGGACCAAAACCACCTTCACCAAGCTTGTTTGCATCGGAGAAGTAATCTGTTGCCAAGGCTACGGTTTCAAAACTAAAAATCTGAAGATCATTATGATTACTCTGTTGGGAAAATTATCCAATATCGATGAGATGAAGATGGTATTAGACAACTAGAAAATTTAAGAAGAAGACTCTTAATATTTAGGAAAGGGTTTACTACAAAGATTTTGTTTTTGGAAACTCTCTCTTACAAATATTTTCTCTCTTTGTTTTTCTTGATTCTTGGATGATTACAAATGGTGCTAAGCACCCCTATTTATAC
>NC_027752.1:38904818-38907776 GCF_000695525.1 Brassica oleracea var. oleracea
GCCTCCATCTTGAATCTCACGGGTCTTGATGTTATGTTTGAGCCTAGCTCTGATACCAGCTGTTGGGAAAATTATCCAATATCGATGAGATGAAGATGGTATTAGACAACTAGAAAATTTAAGAAGAAGACTCTTAATATTTAGGAAAGGGTTTACTACAAAGATTTTGTTTTTGGAAACTCTCTCTTACAAATATTTTCTCTCTTTGTTTTTCTTGATTCTTGGATGATTACAAATGGTGCTAAGCACCCCTATTTATACAAGTGAAGGAGCACACTCCAACAAGTTCTAGATTTCTCTAAATTATTATTTATTTCAAAATATCTAACTCCATAACTTTCTCTCTTCTTCTACACAATTCTTCTTCTATACTTCTCCACTTTTCTCTAGATGTTTCTTCTTCTTGGACTAAGGCTTGATTATGATTTGATAAGTTTTGGGCTTAAGGAGGGAAATCCAACATACTCTTCCTTGCACTTCTCCTGTGCCGGCGGCCTCTCCTATCAATTCCCAGTTCACGTAGTAGCATTTCTTGGTCTATTGTTGAACCAACCCTCGGTGTTTGAACCCTCCTCCTTATGCAACCAATCACTAAATAATCGCACACACAATGCTCAATTTCGACAAGGACAGTTTTCAAACATGCCTATACGGAAGTAAATAAGCTGAGGCCTTACTTTGCGGAATGACTTCCCCCCATAAGAAGTAGAACATTCCACGAAATATGACACTTACTGGATCAAACACAGAAACAAAAGTGGTGAACTTGTTGTTAGAAAGAAGACGGTTGCTAAGAAAGTGTACGCGTGAGTATGATACAATCTTTTACCTTTTACTTTAAATTTCCTCAGAATAAGATAGATGATGAACCAAGTTACAGGTATCATTAGGAACAGTGATGCCACAACAACTAGCCAAGTCGCCGCCTTTTCGTTCGGCTGATGTACCCCATATCCTGTATTATACTCCATCTGTTTCATAATATAAGTAGTTTTGGCTAAAATCTAAGATTAAGAAAATTATTATGTTTTTAAAAAATATTTTATAATAAATAGGTTAGATATAATTTAACCAATAAAAAATAAGTCTATTTAATTTGATCGATCATACTGTATTCAATAAATGTAAAAGTTACCTAGAAATACGAAAACTACTTATATTTTGAAACAAAAAAATTTCCCTGAAACTACTGGAGTATAAAACTTAGTGCCAAAATATAAATTCTGCAGTACACTTCAATAAAACAAAGAAGGTATACTGGTATAGTACCTTTTACGAGAATATATATTGTTCTGGGACGGTGAGAAGCCGACCTTTTGTTGGAAGGGTCAATATTCCAGATCTCGCAACCCGTACCATCCCCATTGGTTGAAGCATATGCAAGACAAGAACAGTTTTGCAGACACATAACACGGCAATCAGCTGAACTGAGCCTTCCACCAGTCTCATCAAGTACAAACCCATTGCCTGAAAAAGCTGATACTGTCTCCCGGAAATAGGTATACCCATAGGGCGAACAGTTCCTGAACCCAGATGGCATATCCGGGACTATGCAACCTGCGTTCAAACACCCCCTTGGATCTCTCCTATAACATTCATTATCAACCTCGTCACCGATGGTGAAAGGAGAGCAGCGGACATGAGTGACCTCTCTATCAAGCCTGTTAATATGCAAAATGCCCTGTTGGTCTATCGTTATCGTGGGGAATACTGTATCCCCATAGTGGCGATCAACCGAAAACATAAAATAGTGTTCACTCTCGGTTGAAACATAAGAGAAGACGAACTCACTGTTAAATTCCTCCAAGGAGAACCGATCCTTAAACCAAAGCCCACTTGCCCAATACATGTTTCCACGCCACAATATGATTAACCGGTTTGTAATATTCGCATCCATTCCAAAGACAAAAGATCCAGAAGCAGGTAAAGTATCACCTAGCCATGACGTCAGCTCCCATCTCTTTCCAGTCTTGACATTGAAACCAAGCTTCATTCCAGGGAGAAAGGTATCCGTCGGATAATCAAAACTTTGCCACAAAACCCTCCTCACCGATCCATCAGAGTCCATCTCCTGAAGCTGAAGATTTCCTGTATCCAACAGCTTAAGGGTCGTGTTTCCAGTGGTTTCCGTGGAAGTTATCTCAAGCAGGCTTTTTGAAGCTCCTCTTAAGATCTTCAATCTGCCGAGTGAGTCAACAGTGAGGCTTCCAGAACGTCCTGGGATTGGATTGTTGCGGTTAGCAATCCAGACAGCTCTGTCCTGGATATGAGCATACTGCTTGTTACCATTGAGATACAAATCGTTGTACCAGATTCCAAGATACAGGTTGCTTGAGTTCTCGAAGCTGAAAAACTTGAGCTTGAAGATGTTGAAAGCTGAAACGAGCTCTTGCCCATGTTTCAAGTACTGTCCCTGCAGCAGCGTGTCGGTTGCACAACATGATTGTCCTAACAAGAGAGATAAAGTTAAAAGAGTGATTGGCCACAACATAGCTTGAGGAATTAGGCACTTAGAAGATGTTCTGAGGAGGTAGTTAGTACCTTCTCATAGGTTCAGGTCAAGTCTTAACACAGAAGTCCAAGTCCACGCCGGTGGGAGGCAGTTTTCAAAGTCGTAGTCCATTGACATATTCAAACTACAGATGTTGTTACATGACAAAATAACTCATATTATAAAGTGACCACTACAGAAAAATAGCGTCTGATGGACATTCTGACGGAAAATGAGATCCTCGGAATATTCCGACGAATTTCCGAGGAAAGTCCGAGGAAATACTGAGGAAATCATATTCCTCGGAAAACACCGACGAATATCCGAGGATATATTATATCCGTTAGAGAGTCGTTGGGGTATTTTAAAAATTCCGAGGAAAGAGCCGTTGCCGTCGGGATTCCGTCGGAATTTTCTTGGTACTCTCGGCAGCATTTCATCTATAAATACCTGCACCCCCCCCCCCC
>NC_027752.1:38909171-38909991 GCF_000695525.1 Brassica oleracea var. oleracea
AACTATGGGCTCAAGGTGCTGAAACATACGATGTTTTGTGTAAAGAAAACTTTCAAATGCGGGCAATACTTATGTGGACAATAAGTGATTTTCCAACATATGTTATGTTATCTAGATGGACAACGCATGGAAGGCTATCATGTCCATATTGTCAAGATAACACTGATGCTTTCCAACTAAAACACAGAAGGAAAACGTGTTGGTTTGACTATCACAGGAGATTCCTACCACCTGATCATCCATATCGTAGGAAAAGATATTTGTTTACGAAGAACAAGAGGGTGTTTGACAGTCCACCTCTGGAAATTTGTGGGGCAGATTTTTCGACACAACTAAGAGATTTTGGTGCAGAAAGGACGCAAGACCAAGGTGGACATGTGCATTATCCGGTAGATGCTGTTGGAGAACTACATAACTGGCACAAAAAGAGTATTTTCTGGGATCTGCCATACTGGAAGGATCATCTGATGAGGCATAGTTTAGATGTCATGCATATTGAGATGAACTTTTTTGACAATCTCATGAACACGATCCTTAATGTTCAAGGTAAAACAAAGGATAATTTGAAGTCAAGACTGGATTTAGTCGATATATGTGCTCGTTCAGAACTTCATGTTG
Organism: Brassica oleracea var. oleracea; assembly: GCF_000695525.1. Lineage (NCBI taxonomy): Eukaryota > Viridiplantae > Streptophyta > Magnoliopsida > Brassicales > Brassicaceae > Brassica > Brassica oleracea. Next base: position 38,909,790 of record NC_027752.1, read on the forward strand.
ATGAGAATGGTAGGGCTCCTTTTCCCATATACTGACTTGATGCAGCGGGAAAAGATGCGTTCTTTGATTGGATTTCAAACGATGTGGAATTTCCAGACGGTTACGCATCAAATTTGCGTAACTGTATCGACAGAAAGGAAGGAAAGTTTACTGGCTTGAAAAGCCACGATTGCCATGTAATGATGCAGTGCCTCCTTCCGTT
>NC_027752.1:38912305-38913544 GCF_000695525.1 Brassica oleracea var. oleracea
CGAGGTCGTAGTGGTACGGGAAGCCCCTCTCAGGGTTCGTCCAGCCACTCTCGGGGTTCGTCCAGCCACTGTCGGGGGTCAAGCAGCCACTGTCGGGATTCTTCATTTCCCGCTCCGGTTCTTGCTCCCGCTGCTGCACCCCCTCACGTTGCTGCACCCACGCCCGCTGCTGCACCCTCTCCCGCTCCTCCAGTCGTTCCGGGAGTGATGACTGTTGCCCAGTTGGTTCAACAGCCCGGTCGTGAGCATCTTCCCTATCTCACTCCGTGTCCAAAGGGACGACGTCAAACATGGTAATTAAAAGTCTTTTTTTTTTCTTTTCACTAAAATTTGATTCATTATTAATAATTTGTTTCTTATATTAGGTTCAACCGATCCGGGAACGGGATCAACGCATGGATCAACCGTATGATGTACTCGAACCTCATCAAGGGACATCCGACTTTCACTCACTTCCAACCGAGGACCAGAAGATGTGGTTTTGTCAGTTTGCGGTAAGTATTCTAATTTTTTTACTTATATTTTTAATCTTTAATATAAAATTTCTACTAATTGTGTTTTTTTTTCAGCAAGAGTTCACCTGGAATCCCGATCACACGAACTTTATCCGTGACGCCTTCGTCCATAAAGTTATGGACAACTATGGGAAGCAGATCTACGAGTGGAAGCAGAAGTGGTTCATCAACAAAGTTTTTTTGTAATTTTTTAAACAATTTTTTGAATTTATTAAACTATTTTTGGATTTATTAAACTATTTTATATTTTTTTTTATTAAAAGGTCCCGAAGTAGATCAACAACACGGTCTGGGAGAAGTTGTGTGTGCATTGGGATAAGGATGAGACGAAAGATACCTCCGTGACCAACTCCGCTAACCGCAAGAGCGATCGTGGCGGGAAGGGCATGTACAAGCACAATTTGGGTGCCCACACTATTGCCAGGGGGATCGCTTGGTAAATTCAATCTTTTTTTTTAATTATTTAAGTATTTTTATTTTATTTTTTACGCATTTCTTCTAATTTCTAATGTTTGTTTAAATTTTGTTTTTTTCAAGGCGGATGAAAATGATGGCGAGCCGGTTGATGATTTCGTCCTAATGAAGACGGCGCATACCAACAAGCACACCGGGGAGATTGATGATGGTGTTGTGAGGGATGTGCTCAGCCTGATCGAAGCTCAGAAGGAAGATGAAGATACCCGTCTATCTCAGCTTCAAACCGACCTGGACGCCACTTCGACGG
>NC_027752.1:38913665-38922412 GCF_000695525.1 Brassica oleracea var. oleracea
TATTATTTAAATTTGTTTATTTTCTATTTCAGTCGGTTCCAAAGAAGAAGGGATGTTTGGTCGGTTTGGGTCGTCGAGCCCGGTCGATTTCTCCTTCTGCACCACAGCCCTATGTTGATCCAGAAGGGCTTATGGACCAGTTGAAGGACAAATATGACCGCATAGCTGCGTTGGAGCAAAAGATGGCGAATCAAAAGGCGTGATGGAAGGCAACGAGGAAGCAGAACGAGCAAATGATGGAGATGATGAAGAGGATGTACCCGAACGAGCAGTTCCCGTAGTTTTTTTTTTTTTTTCAAAAACTCTGAATGTTTTATTTTGGTTTGTACAACTTTGAATATTATCTAATATGTTTTCTATTTGAATTTTAATTTTATATTTTTGAATTTCAATTAAATTTTTTTTTTTTTAATTTAAAAAAAAAAAAAATTTTAGGAATATTCTGAGGAAGCGGAATATTCCGACGGCTAAGGTTTCTCGAAATAGATAAGTAAGCTGCCACAAAGCCTAGCTACTTCAAGGCATAGTATGATGTAAGTGGATGAATCGTGTTGAAAGTTTCTTCGTGTTAAAAATCACGACGGTTTCTTATATTCCGATAAGAACTCCATCCTAAGAACTTCCATTAATGATGCTCTAAGGATTTCACTCTTCCAGCGCGAGAACTCCGACGTCTAAAAAACTCGAAAGAGTTGCCAGTGTCAGAGAGAGAGAATGTCACGTGAGGCTCACGTGTTTTCTTAAGGATTAGAGGATAACAAAGGCGGTAAAGTCCTAGCTGGCGACTTCTCACTGGTTAGTAAATATTTTCACATAGCAACCGAACTTATTTAACTACTCGAAAATTGCACGTGAGCCTCACGTGTGGGAGTAGACAGTGATTTTTAGAAGTTGCGATTAGCCACACATTTGCAATCTCTCAAAGATACTTTGCCGGAGAAGATGGGTTTCCTCGTCGGAGCTACTTGCTTCGCTCCGTCTCCTCCTCTTCCTCTCCATTCTTCTACGTCGCAGTTCCTGCTTCTCCGCTCCAACAATGTTGCTATCTCCAAGCGTCGCCGACCACCACCATCGGCTTCTCTCCGCCGTCAAGATGCAAACGACGACGATGTTTCCGTCAGAAGAAGAGATTTTGTCCTTATGGGTGTCTCTGTTCTTCCGATTTTGCAGTTCCGATCACCAGCTATGGCTGATGAAAGTGAGTTATCAGCCCCAAAGTCTAGGGTTTTACTCTTTTGCTTGTTGTTATTCATTCTTGTGATCATTCTTTTTAGGAGGAGGCAATGAGATAAAGACATCATCGAAGCTTAATCAACAAACTGAGGTTTTTGTTTTTATCAACTAACTCTATTAGACCTTCCATTCAATCAAGATACCTCCTTTGCCACCCACAAACCAAACTTTGATCCTTCTGTTTCGATTTATTAGGTTGCAGTAAGTGAAGAAGGAACATCCCCAAATCCGTTTCTCTCTCTCTTAAACGGTCTTGGAATCTTCAGTGCTGGTGTTCTTGGTGCACTCTATGCCCTGGCTCGGCAAGACGCACAAGCTGCTGAAGAAGCCATCGAATCTGTAAGCTCCTCTGCTAATACTCTTAACAATTGTTGTGAAGTGTTCTTGTCGGCCTTTTGATTACTCATAACAGTTCTATCAGAGATAATAAGCTATTGTTTAGTCCCATGGAGAAGTTTCAAATAATTTTCATTTAGTTTTGAGCTTCTCCTTTTGTTTGTTTCTTTAACTTCCTGAGGCTGTGATGATATAATCTTTTTCTTACTTAAGCTACCAATGACCGTGAAATACAGCTAAAGAACCAGTTGAAAGACAGAGACAGAGCGTCGATTACCAAGGAGAAAGACTCTGAAGCAAGACTGCAGCATGAGCAGGAAGAGCGGAACAAGGAGCGTAAAAAGGCACAAGAGGATCAGTTTTCATTGATCAGCCAGTTGAATTCTGCAAAGGACGTGGTGACAGGATTAGGCCGGGAGATAAGCAGCGAAAAGAAACTATGCGAGGAGCTTAGAGTTCAAATCGAAGGTCTGCAAAGTAATCTATCAAAGGCTGGTGAAGACAAAACGGCACTTGATACAAAGCTCAAAGAAAAGCTTGGTTTGATTGAGGAGCTACAAGATCGGATCAACTCACTTAGTTTGGAGTTGAAAGATAAGGAAGAAGAAACTCAACGCATTAGCACATTACTGGCTGCAAAGGAAGCAGAACTGGAAAAACTCAACTCTGCTTACACTCAAGCTAACCGAGATCTTGCTGGAGCAAAATCAGAAACCAAACAGCTAAAGGAAGAAGTCACAAGAAGTCAAACTGAGTTGGAGTTAAAGAACTCTACCATCGAGGAGCTCAACGCCAGAATAAGCACTTTAGAGGCTGAGAAGGAGAGTTACATCCGAAAGCTTGATGATGTCTCAAAAGAGTACAATGCTTTGAAATTGACTTCTGAAACGCGAGCAGCTGCTGATGCAGAGTTCATTAGCAGTAAAGAGAAGGAGACTCAGGACCTAAAGGAAAAGCTGGATCATGCGCTTAAGGATCTAAATGAGAGTAAAGACGAAGTTGCTGACCTTACTGAGAAGTACGAAGACTCGAAGAGAATGCTGGATATAGAAATGACTAGTGTAGAAAACTTGAAACATGAGCTTGAAGGAACCAAGAAAGCACTCTGGGCGTCGAGAGAACGTGTCTCTGACCTGGAGACGCTGCTGGATGAGTCGAGAGCTTTGTGTTCAAAGTTTGAATCAGAGGTTGCTGTTGTTCACGCAGAGTTTGAGAAAGCTAAGGAAAGATATGAACAGAATCTTGCTGAGGAAAGACGAAACAGTGAGAGTTTCGCTAGCAAACTTGCAGTGGAGAAAGATCATCTGAAGAAAGCTGGAGAAGAGCTTGAAGAACTGACCCGTGAAGTGGAAGAATCTTCTGTCAAGAACCAGAGCCTCCAGAAAGAACTAGTGGAGGTTTACAAGAAAGCCGAAACCACTAAGAAGGAACTGGAAGAGGAGAAGAGGACGGTTTTGGCATTGGACAAAGAGGTGAAAGCAATGGAGAAGCAGATGTTGATGGAGAAGGAGGCGAGGAAGTCCCTTGAAGCAGAACTCGAAGAAGCAGTCAGGTCCTTAGATGAGATGAACAGAAACACATCAACACTGTCAAAGGAGCTTGAGAAGGTGAATAGCCATGTCTCGAGTTTGGAGGACGAGAAAGAAGTGCTTCAAAGATCACTACAAGAGGCGAAGAACGCATCAAAAGAAGCTAAGGAAAACGTGGAAGACGCACATAACCTCGTGATAAGTCTAGGGAAAGAGAGGGAAGCGCTAGAAAAGAAAGTGAAGAAGCTCGAGGAGGACTTGGGCTCTGCAAAGGGAGAGATACTGCGTATGAGGAGCCAACAGAGTTCTGTAAAAGCTGTGAATAGTACAGATGATGAAGAGAAGAGTGATGATAAGGTTACTGTGAAGAAAGCTGTCAGGAGGAGAAAGAGCAGTACCAGTTCTTGAAGAGACAAGGTTATAATGACCAGAGCTTGTATTATATCTTTTGTGTAAATTTTGACAAGAGGCAAGTGGCTCCAGAGTTTCATCATTGATTTATTAATGGTGATTCGAGATATAGAGTGAAAAGATCAATGCTTTGTATCAGAGTATTCATTGTCTAAATTATGATTTCATACAAATGTTTTAAAGATGAAAATTACATTTTATTGTATAATTAAAACCGAAACCTCTTCAAGGAGGTAACAGCTAGCACCAAAAATTGTTTCTAAAGAGGCAGGCCTTGTCTTCAGAAACAACTATCCAGGACAAGTTCACAGATTCTCCTTTAGAAGTTTGATTCATGGCTGGCCATGAGCTTTCCATGTTGATGAGAGATCAGAAACAGCTTCACCAACTGTTAGATAAAGTCCACTCAGCCCCAATGACTCAATGATCTTGGACTTGTGTAGCTTTTCCATAACACTCCCCACAGGATTCACCAGCACAAGCTGTTTTAAACAAGTGAAAGCATAATGTTAAGAGTGTTTTACTCTCATATGTATGATCTTTGTTTAGAGTTAAAGATCTAACCTGAAGTGATTGCTTCTCCAGCCTCCTCCTAAGTTCAAACACCGCTTCAATCCCACTTGTGTCTATGGAAGACACAGCTGAAACAATTCCAAAAAAGGCATAAGTTAAAGAAGGTAAGTCAAAAACTTATGATCATTACCCCAGATGAGAACAGAACTTACCTGTCATGTCAAGAATAATGCACTTTAAGTTTCTATCATTGTTTTCCTTGATCCGATTTTCCTCTTCCCTGGTCCATCTCAAGATCCTACAGAACCATAAACTCATTTCCATAAGAACAAAACACAAAACCATAACTAGGAATAAGTTACAGTAAAAACTCTGTAAAGTTACAGTAAAAACTCTGTAAATTAATGTTTGGACTACGATATTTTATTAATTTATAGAGTTATTAGCTTACAAATATTTCATTTTTGGATTTTTTTATTTTATTTTAGAATATATTTTTTATAAAATAAAAAAATAATTGATTTTACCGTATATACACTAATTAAATTTTTGAGATTTACTTTCATGTTATTTTTATTGTATTATTTGGTGTATATAAAATATGTTTTATAAAATTTAAATGTGGTTTAAATATAATTTTACTAAATATAAGCAAAATATATTGAAATGTTAAGAAAATATAGAGATAATTATACTGTAAAATAAAGCAAATTATACAATTGTTTGTTTGTACTTATATAAAATGTATATATAGAAAAGTAGTAATTTATGATTTCAACGGGACCATATATTTACATAGATTTATCTAAAATATATTATTATTTTATCGATTTATTAATTTATAGTGTTTATTGATTTATCAAGTATTAATTTATAGAGTTTTTAATGTGTTTAGTTATTTGACTAACCTTTCTTGTAGGTAAGTGCAGTTGGCAAAGTATATTGGAGATTCAACTGCAAGAATCAAGAAACCAGGGATTCTAGAGGCTTCTCTGTATCTTTTAAGACTCTGATATATCTGAGTCCCAGGGATGTTTCCGAACTCTAAAGTGTTTGGTCTTGTAACATGCAACAAGATCTTGATAACTGAAACTCCCACCTGCAACAAGAAGGTATCAAACTTAGATAACAAACAACCTGAGTAATACCATGAATAATAGGTGTATGTACTCACTGCTATTGCTAAGCCAAGAGGCACAGAGACAAAGAGAACACCAAAGAATGAACACATGCAAGTGAAGAAATCGAATTTGTCAACTTTCCAGAGCTTGTAAGCCGCTTGGTAATCAATGAGGCCTATCACAGCGGTTAAGATGATGGCGGCTAGGATCAGATTAGGAGTGTAGTAGAAGAGTGGCATCAGAAACAAAAGGGTCACAAGAACTGCCGATGCCATCACAATGTTTGAAACTGCTGTTTTCGCTCCAGCATTGACGTTTACTGCAGATCTTGAGAAAGACCCTGAAGAAAACAAAAAAAATAGGAGTGGTAAACAAATATTGTTACTTGAGCCACAAGGTGAATGAGCTTGGTTTTCAAGTTAGGTTGTTAACCTGTTGTAACATAGCAAGAGGTGCAAGAACCAGCCATGTTCATAAAACCTATAGCCATCATTTCTTTGTTCCCATTAACTTGATAGTTCTTTAGAGATGCAAAGGTTCTCCCTACAGCAATCCCTTCCTGAAAAAATCAATCAAGGCCAAAAGCTTAGCACTCTAGCACTTAACTCTGCAATTTACAAAGGAGACAAAGATTTTTGAAAAGCTTACTGTAAGGGAGAGAATCCCTGTGATGATACCAGTCTTGATGGCAAGAGCAAGATGAGCAGCACTAAAGTACAACATGTTTGCTGAAGGAGGATTCAAACCCTTTGGCAGATGGCCAATCTGCATCAAAGATTGAATCTCTGTGAGCCTTAGTCATCTCAATCTCAACAAGTCTGGTTAAAAATGTACTTACAAAAGAGATGGCATGAGTTTTGTCTCTGATGACGTATACAAGAAGAGTTGAGATAACAACTGATGCCAATGGTGATGCAGCTGATATCCAGAAAAGTTTTGGCTTCCTCATGCTCTATATAATCACATAAAAACAACAATACAGTAAAAACTCTGTAAATTAGTAATGTTGGAACTATGATATTTTATTAATTTATAGAGTTATTAATTTACAAATATTTCATTTTCTGATTTTTTATTTTGGAATATTTTTTTATAAAATAAACAAAATAATTGATTTTATCGTATACACTAATTAAAATTTTGAAATTTTACTTTCATGTTAATTTTATTTTATTATTTAGTGTATATAAAATATGTTTTATATAATTTTACTAAATATAAGCAAAATATATTGAAATGTTAAGAAAATATAGAGATAATTATATTGTAAAATAAAGCAAATAGTAAAATTGTTTGTTTGTACTTATATAAAACATATATATACAAAATTTATTAATTTATGATTTCAACGGAACCATATACTTACATAAGATTTTTTAAAATATTATTATCTTATTATTTTAAATATTTGTCTCATATTTTAAACCGGTCCAACTCGGAACCCGATTTTTTTATTAATTTATAGTATTTATTAATTTATCGAATATTAATTTATAGAGTTTTTACTGTAATTATTAAATATTCCATATTGCAAAATGCGTGAAAACTTTTCAAGTACTTACAATGTGTCTTGTGGTTAAGAGAATGATCAAGAAGCCAAGGCCCATCACAATAGTTTCCCATGACCACTGTAATTGTAGTAAGTAGCTTTATTAGATAAGGATCTTGAATTCTAGATGGTGTTTTTACTTTTAGTAGTTAATAATATTTAGAAAGAGGAAAGTAATGGTTGACTTACTTCGGATCTAGTGTTGATAACAGAGGACATGACAGGAACAAACTGCATTTTGCCAGTGAAGTGAACGATTCCAAGAAGACCCTTAAGCTGTTGAAGTGACACAATCACTGCAGCACCAGCAGTGAAACCAACCAATGTTGCCTTTGACAAAAAGTCAATCACAAATCCCAGCCTGAAAAAAAATATTAAGAAATATAAAATATTAATCAAATTTGCTGACCAGGAAAAAATGAACAGTGTGAAACCACTAAGTAGAAGGAAGCATCTTGGGGAGTAGGACATTAGTACATGTCACTTGTCACTATCAAATCAAAAATATATAGAATCTTGGTCTTTTTACATATAAAATGTTAACAACTATATGCATCATGACAAATTCCCCTTTCGTTTTCAGTAATAATTCAGCAAAAGAGGCTCAAGCAAAACTCTGAATATATTCTACACTAAGAATACTAAACTCCAACAAGAGGCTAAAACTACATATTCTTTCACATGACGGTTACATATTCCAAAGATTTTGCGTTTTCGGTTAAAATGTGAAATGTTTGGGGGTAAGATTCGTACCTGAGAAGGCCAAGGGAGGCTTGGAAGAGGCCAGCAAAGAAAGTTGATGTGAAAGCCAGTTTGAGATATAGTATTGAGTCTTGTGTTGGAGAAACACTTTCACTTAGCATTGAGCCCATGACAAGTGATGCTATAGAGACAGGACCAACTGCTAAATGCTTAGAACTCCCAAGAACTGAGTATATAAGTGGCGGCACGAAGCTTGAATCTGCATGCAGCCACAAGAATGATTAATTAAAACTTGATTTAGTTAATCACACTGATTAGTCTGTAATTAGATGATCGATACTTACAAAGACCAACAATGGGTGGTAAGTTTGCTAGCTTGGCATAACTGATTCCCTGCAATATAAATTTCAAAAATCAACACAACTTTTTTTTTGTAGAAACAATAAATTAAAATAATATTTTGGAAGATTCTAAGAGAACCCATTATGAAATTAACTAGATTAAAGGACTGTTTATTTAAACTTATTAAAACATTGAATAAAACATACAAACAAACAAAAAACTATTTTTCTTTTGCGTTACTCTCCGAGTCCATCCAGTCATCCCCACACTAGTCAAGTAGTCAACGATTATATGACAAAATATTTTTAATTTACGCCTTTTTATTATCTTATCAACATACAGAAAAATCCTATTCTTTATTTTTTTTCTTTAGTCAAACTTTATAAATTGGTAGAAAAAAAAGGAAATAAAATATTCACATCAAAACCAGCAAACAAATCATATTCCTAATAGAAAAAAAGATGTTCGAGTTGTAAACCTGAGGGATAGCGAGACTGGCAATGGTGAGTCCAGAGATAACATCAGACCTAAAAAGCTTGAGATCGTACTGAGAACCCCATGTGAATATAGGAAACAAGCTTTGTAGACCAAGAATGACTTTGTTTCTCCATGTCTGGTTTCTAAACCTCTCTAAAGGATCATCAGGGAAGAAAACATCACCAAAACGCTTTTTCAGTTTCTGAAACGTTGTTTTCTTAGGCGGTAGACATACGCTGTGTATCTCCACGACAGTTTCTCTCGCGTTTGCAGCGGTTTCGTTGTTGGGAGATGACATGTCTTCTATTCTGTTCGTGCCATGACCCATTGGTTAATAATGATAGATTTTATATGAAGGATTTTTGTGACTGAATTTTTTATACGAAGGGTTCTTGAATTATAAAGACGCAGAAAACAGTTTTGGTGTGATTAATGTTTTGGGATTGCGTTGTTGTAAGGATTTTTTGTGAGGGAAGATGTTATAATTATGCTCTGTATTTATAGACACTTGGCTGAGTAAGTGGGGGTGGGGGT
>NC_027752.1:38926392-38940317 GCF_000695525.1 Brassica oleracea var. oleracea
GGTAATGACATTTTTGTCTCACCAAAAAAGATTGTAAAGCGGTTTTTGCTCGATGTTTGAGATTCAGGGGTAAATGCATCATTTCGTTAAAAAATAGGAAATTTACTTTATTCAAACCTTGCTTGAGTGGAAACTAAATTTTGGAAAAACAAATTAAAACTAAAAACTACTCTAGAATCTACGAACAATCAACCTTTAAATCTCAGCAGATCTCAAAGCAAACCATATTTTCTGTACAGTCATGCATGGCATATTGAAGATCGAAGCAAAGTGGAATCACTAGGAATAAAATTAGTTACATAATGAAACTTGATTCACGGGATAGTTTTCGTCTGACCTGGAGTTTATCAAGAGAGATCGATGACACAAAAAAAAAACAAATCTTCCACTCTGTGATTCAGAAAGAGTTTAGCATTTGCAAAAAAAAATCACAGATAAGATTTTGATGTGTATTATACATATTGTTAATATATATACTAGAAAGACTAATAAAAATATACATATTGTTCAGTCTCCGGACTATTGAAAATATATACAAACATTCCGTATGTAGCATATTTGAATATTATATATTTCCAAATCAATCATATTTCTTGATTTTTCATCATTCAAACAATTTTGTATTTGTGTAAGTCAAAGTAATTCAAGCGCATTTATGGTAGTTAATGTATATACATGTGTATGGTGTTAATTTTTGAAAGGACTTTCTGGCAAGTGTATGTATGCATGTCTGATACTAACACATACTAGTAATTTATGGTAGTAATGTATGCGTATTTTGGTCAACTTTTTTTTTTTTGTTAAGCAACTCGTGGTTTTCAGCATTCTAGATTAAATTTCTTATGAGAAAAGGAATAGAAAATATACAAAAATTCAGAGGGTCATTCTTTTATATTGTCCTGATGTCCTCTATTGTTTTTTTGTGTGTTAATATATGTTCTACATTGTATGAGGAAAGGAAATGTTTTAAAGAGAAAAATGTCTCGATTTGTCTTTACAGAATTCAGTATCAATTTTTTTTTCGGGGGGTGGAGGGGGTGACGAGGACAGTTGAATTTGGGAAGACTGGTGGAGCCTCCACTTATAATGGCTTCAATTTAACTTTTAAGAAGAAAAAAAATATTTTTCTTGCGTAGTTAATGATATCGAACGTTAAATATTATAGAGCTCTTAAAAAGAAGAAGAAGAAGAGATATTGGTTACAAAGATTCCAAGTTGATTTAAAATTACTTTTGCACCGATTGAAAGTATATATATGTGTTCCAATACTATAAGAAAATTAAACGCACCTAGTTCATTCTTATCTTCTAGTTTTATCTAGAGCATAATGGCTCTTATATCTTTAAATATACATGCATACATTCAGATCCCTGCTAATGTTGAATATATATGGGATCTTAGTATTGACATGAAAATGTCAAATGTTTTTGGTGTTAGCAATTGTTGAATTGATCACTACCTGAGACTTTCTAACTATCATGTTACTAAGCAGTCATTGAACAAAGCATTAACGATAGATACAGTTAATTTATCCCCTAATGACACGGTCTTAATTGGTAAACCTGCTTCCTCGTTTAACACTCTGACTTGTAGTTGAAACAAAAAGGTTAAAGGTGGTGCAAATAGACAGCAGAACACATGATTAGAACTTGAAAAATCATAGAAAGTTTACAGTCCCCCATTGTTGATTTCCTGTATATAAATTTTTATACTGATTTCTTACTTTTCCTAATTTTAAAAATTACAAAATTATTAATGTTTTTCGTGGACCGTTTGTATAAAAAATGTTATTAAAATCATCCTTTCAGTAATTTGTAGTCTTTCTTACTTTTGGTTGATGTTTTGAGAATTTAATTTATCGAGTTTCACAAAAAAATATCAGTCTGAAAATGTTGAGCCAATAAAGTAATGGCCGGGTGTTCTTTTTACCAATACTGCTTTCTACTCAACATTGATCAAAATTTCTTCGTATATAAATATGATTAATAAATATGAGTAATGAATTAGGCCTTAACTAAACATTGGTTGGTAACGTCCGTTCATGATTTGTCTTCTTAATACACTGGGCTATTTCAACAACAAATGTAGTTTAAAGTTAATCATGTAAGAAATATAGGTCCAGAAATATAACTTTATCAGAAAGGATTGGAAAAATCAAAGCAAATCCAATTCAGAACCGACATCCATATGCATATATAGAAGATTATAATAGATATTTGTAATCCAAGAAAACGTATCTTCTAAATAGAATTTGACTGGTATGATTTGTTTGTCTTAGTCTTTACATATAGCACCATAAATAAATAGTGAGTGGCATAGATACAAAAAATTGAGCCACTGGGAGAGCTCCATCTGGATTTGTAAGATTCTTTCTCTCTATTATATTTTGCTAAAGCAAATATACACTTTAATTATCATCAGTATCTACCCTTCCAATCTCTCTCGCTCTATCATGAGAGTTCTTACTTCTTTTTTGGTTAAGAGTAATTTATTACTCGAGATTCGATTCAGTTAATTTTAAACTATATTGATCATTATCCATCGATATGAACTTAGGCAATATACGTAACATCACAGGAACTCTGGGTATTATCTATCCCATTATTGTGCAATATTCGTCGTGTAGTTATTTCATCTTTATAGTGCGCTCGTTTGCAAAATAAATGGGCTGGTGACGGTAACTAATACTGATTCACTATTTGGTTTTAGTCACATATCTAACATGTGCTAATTAATTTTGCTAACTGTTTGGATCATATTATAGTTGACGATAAGCTAAAATAGGGAATCCACTACATCTAACAAAGGCACGAGTCACTCGACACGTTACCATTTTAAAAGCATGTCAACTAAATTAGTAGTGAACAAAATGAGACTTAGAAATTAGTATAGACAACAAACAAAAAAGACTAAATGCATATATTCTTGTGTCGCAAAATGTTGCTTTAAACCTCCATCCCACAACTAACTAATCATTCCTCAAATTTCTAAATAAAAACAAAAGATTCCACAAGATATCAATATTTGATCAAAAGAATATATTAAGGCTGAAATACAATATCTCAAATTACAGTTTCATAGCAAAGAATCAAATCTGTGACATTTGGCAATCGTCTGGGAAAAAAACCCATTAGGATACAAGCTTTTCTTATAAAGAATAGTAAATGATCAACTAGTTTAGAAATGTATTTGCACTATTGATATATATATATATGTCTTAGCTCTGATCAACTAGTGAGAGATAAATAATTTAGGGTTTTTCATATTTGAAAAATTAAATCTCGAAAAACTACTAAAAGATCGATCTTAATCCTAAGTAAAAAAAATAAACTACATATATATAATGCAAAGGGACAAGGTGGAAGAAAGAAGAAGGCCAAGAAGAATATCTAGAAGAGCGCACGAGGTCGCGACTTCTCTCGCATGCGGCGAGAAATAGAGGCGCCATTATATCCCATTTTTCTTGTTAATTAGATTCTTCTTGCTTTTTTCTAATTATTTATTTCTTCTTTTGGAAATTATTGGCAAAGAGTTAAATTCGTATTTCTTTCTCCCCATGTGTTTCTTTTGGTTAAAGGTGTCGTCTCATATTTGTTTTTCAGTATTTTTTTTATTTTCTTCGTACTTCACAAATATTTAATTTTTTGATTTATTTTTATTTGGAAAATATGAATATCCAGTTTCAGATATCAAAACTTTACAAATATTTGCGAATATCTATGAATATTTACGAATATCTCGCATACTTTATTCAATAAAAGTAAATCTAGAAAAATATACAAATTTGTTTTTTTTAAATATCTTTTACATAATATAGAACAAACATAAAAATTAGGGAACTTTATTTTCATAAATTTTAAAGACTGATTATTTTTATTAAGAAATTATTTTTTAAGAAAAGTTGTTGTTTTCTATAAACATTATGTAGAACTTTCCAAATTTTATATATTTTAAGTAATTTAATAAATAAAAAATAATTATTCAATTATAGATATACAAATATGCATATAAAAGTAAAAAAATATTTTTAATATAATTTAATAAAACACACACTTAAATCTCTAATACTATAATGTTTAATTGACCAAAAACTAAATAAAAGCACAATAAATTAAACACACAATCTCATAGTTTATAAATGAAAACTAATCACATTGAAAAATACATACCAAGGTGAAAAACATATGAATCCATAACATTATAAGTAGAAACAACTAAATCTATCGAATTTTCAGAAGTTAAAAAATGATTAGGAAGAGCAAATAGCCGCGCGAACGCGCGGATCAAAAGCTAATATATATTAAAGTCAAAGCGGACCGGATATTTGTCTCTAAATTTTTTAGTATTGTGTTTTGCTTCGTTTTTAACGGATATTGATTTTTAGTGTTTGTTTTGCTCGAAGACTTATGGATATCCATAATTTTTGGATCGAGTCGAAACGAATAAAAAATCGAATCAAATTTAACGCATAAAATGTCCAGCCGTATGATTGACTGTAAAATCAACTGTTAGTTTTTTTTTCTTTTATTGCTTGGTGAATTTATTATTTTTATGTAATTTCTTTTTGTCAGAAGAACTTTCAAACAAGAAAAATTCTAAATTTTACGTATTCTCTGTTAAAATAAACAGTTACTAAAGTCATCTATATCAAAAATTTGAACTCTCGTCACAGTATTACTATTTTTCCTTGAATTGAATGTTAAATTTCTTAGATTCAAAGCTTTTTTGTTTACATCAATCAACTTATTTTGCAGTGTAAAAGAATAAAAGATTATCCTAATATCTACGTTGTGTTGATATTTCTTGTGATGAACCAGAACCCCAAACCATCCTCATAGCTTTTGTCTCCTATTCTTTGAATTGTAGTGTTACTATTTATACTAAAAAAATTTAGTTGAGAAACTTCCAATATGTACGTCCTAATGTAGAGAACTCTGATTCTCCATTAAGATTAAATCAGTTGTTAGTTGTTACTTCACCTTCGATTAGACTCATGGTTGTGGAGATATGCAGACAATATAAAATTCACAATTTGGTTACAGTTTAACACACAACTAACTTCTGTTTCCTAATTGTTCAGTGGCTTTAATCTTTTTCAGGTTGAAACAGGTACTCCATCATGCTCAAAAATATCATATGAAGAAAATCATCAGTATCTTTTTTTGTAACTGTTTTTTTCTTCATATATCAAAATAATAGACATTCGAATTACTGGCGTCTGGCGGAGCTGGCTTTATAGCGGGGGGTCATTTGACCTCCATGAGTTTACAAAAAAAAATAAAAATTACTTGAATAAATCTGGTGAAGTGCTATATAATTAGATCAATATGTCCCGTACAATTTATAGTCGGAATCAAATTGACCCCGGTGAAAGATGCGGCTGGTTCCGCCACTGATTTCGAACATATCAAGTAACTGTTACAATGCGTACTTCTCAAAGAAAACAAATTATGAGAAAAAAACATAATTGCCCTCTGCGTTGGCAAATGGCAATGCATATACAGTTTATGTGTGCTTCCTGTCCTGGAGCAAATCTATGGTGTTGATCCTATCTCGAAACGACGTGCACTACAAAAATTGTTGAAATTGCTTAACCTACTAACTGAATTACATTTATTAATTCAAAATTCATTGATAGTGGGTAGGAAATTACTCTGCAAATACCTCCATTTTTCCAATGTAGACATTCTACAAGCAAGAGTAGTTGAAATGAAAGTTTCTTTTTGGTAAAAGCTCAAGTCACTTACTCTATAGGTTATCGATTAAATAAGTTATTTTTTTCTAAAGTAAGTTGAATATAACACATACTACTATATCACTATTTTTTAGAGTATCGTCTCCAGCGTTAAATTATTTTCTTTACGTAATTGACATTTTTCAAAAAAAAAAACGATGTTGAATCAAATTTAACTGCACAAGTTTTATAGCATCCTGGGTGATGAATTTTATTTTAGGAGATGATTTGAATATATTTATCCAAACAGTGCTTTCAGATATGACTAAATGCGGTATACTACGTAGTATATGAAAATTTTCATCATACGGTTGGCCGATGTTGACTTATAAAATGATGGCAACGGAGACAAAGTCCCCATAATACATAAATAAACATGCATGCCTAAAATTATGCTTTCTATATATACACGATTATCTTACAGACGTTATACATATTAAATTATATTCATTATTAATACAGAAAAATATATACATCTTTGGACTATTGGCCCGCGCATGGTGAAACAAGGATGCACAAGATAATAAATAACATCGTGGAATTAACAGAAGGATTATAATTAGTTTTGGAACAATTAGAATTGATGTTTATCACAACTATGGAGCTGATGTTGAATGAGGGAGAAACAGAGAGGAAAGAGAGTGTAACAAACTCCGATAATTTCGTAAAAATATCTACTTTTATATATTATACGTTAAATACGGAAACCTATACAAAAGTGTATTTTTATACGTAATACACTCCCTCAAGCCTCAGTCTGGATCCAAAAGTGGAAGAAGAACACCATTGGAGGTCTTCAAAGACGTAGAAAAAAGATAGAGGCTTGAGATAGACATCTTCGACAAGAGATAGTGAAAGAAGCCAAAGGCTTAGTGAAAAGTCAGCGTGTTGATTCTGAGTATCAACATGAAAAGTTTTCAGAAAACCACTCTTTAACTGATCACGAACTACATGACAATCATTTTCTACATGTTTCGTTCGTTCATGGAATACGAGATTAGAAGCAATGTGAAGAGCGGATTTGTTGTCGCAATAGAGCTTAGCAGGAGCAGTAGGCGTGATAAGGAAGGCACAAAGCAGCTGATCCAACCACAACAGCTCACACGTTGTATCAGCCATTAAACCGATATTCAGCCTCATCACTACTTCTACTAACCACACGTTGTTTCTTGGACTTCCAGTGGATCAAGCTGGTATCCAAATAAACGCAGTATCCGAAACAGAACGACGAGAGTCAGGACAAACCAGTCAGCATCTGAAAAAGCGTTGAGGCAAAGATCTGTAGAGACAGAGTAAAAGAGGCCCTGACCAGGGTTGGACTTCAAGTAACGGACTATGCGATGCGCAGCCTGGAGATGAAGATCAGTTGGGTTGGCAAGAAACTGACTCAGCTTGTGGACGGCAAAAGTAATATCAGGACGAGTGATAGTGAGATAAAGTAACCGACCAATAAGCTCTCTGTAGGGCGTAGCTGAAGGCAAAGAAACTCCAGTTTCAGAACTCAAAGTCATTGTGGGATCCATCGGAACATCACTAGGTTTGCAAGCTAGAAGTCTCGTGCCTTCTAAGATACCAATAGCATACTTGCGTTGACAAACAAAGATTCATGTCTTGCTCCGAGAAATCTCAAGACCAAGGAAATATTTGAGAGGACCAAGGTCTTTAATGGTGAATTCCTTCTGTACTCGTGATCGCAATGTCGTCCACATAAACGAGTAAAGCAATGAAAGATTGTCCCACCATCTTGACAAAGAAAGTATTATTAGAATCAGACTGAGTGAAACAATCAGCAAGAAGAACATAAGATAAACGGTGATACCATTGTCGTGAGCCATGTTTCAAACCATAGAGGGACTTATGTAAACAAAGCACCTGATTCTCTGGTAAGACAATACGAGGAGGGGGAGTGTAGCCAAGAGGAAGAGCCATATAGATCTCCTCATCAAGATCACCATGAAGAAAAGCATTTGAGACATCAAGTTGAGCTAGAATCTAGCCTTGACGAGCAGCAAGAGCAAGCATAAGTTTGACCAAAGGCATTTTAGCAACTGGTGAGAATGTATTTATGTAGTCAATGCCCTCTTGCTGAGTGTAACCCTTGGCTACAAGATGAGATTTTCGTCTATCAGGCGTGCCATCCGTATTATACTTCAATTTATACACTCATTTACAACCAATGGCATGTTTCCCGGGAGGCAAAGAAGTTAAAGACCAAGTACCTTTTGTCCTCATGAGCAACAAACTCCTCATTCATGGAAGGTTTCTAAACATCAGAATTAATGGCTTGCGCAAAAGATCTTGGTTCCATCTCAGTGGTAATGGATAGAGTGAAATTTTGATAAGAAGCACTGAAACCAGTGTAAGAAAGAACAAAAGAAAGAGGATAAAGATTTGAAGAACGAAGAGGTTGTGGTATTTGGTGAATAAAAGAACAATGATACTCATATAAGTAGCTAGGAACTTTAGTCTGATGCCTAGGCCTATCCAAGTTTACCAAATCTAAACCAGTTGAAACATTGACAGTTGTATGTGGAAGTGAGGAAGAAGATGTAGGTATAGTAGATGTTAAAGATGGTAATGAGGAACTAGAATGCAAGGAAGAATCAACATCAATAAACAACTCAGAGATGGGTAAAGGAAGAATAGTATTTGGAAACAAATCATCACTATAAGCAGGAAACAAAGAAGGATCTTTGAAAGGGAAAACAGTTTCAGGAAATACCAAGTTTCTGATGACAGAGATGACAATTGTTTCAAGATCTAAGACCTTATATCCCTTATATCCATGGATAACCAAGAAAGACAGATGGTTTAGCACGAGGAGAGAACTTAGTTAGAAATTTTGGATATGTGGACACATAGCATAAGCAGCCAAATACACGCAACGAATTATAGTCACGAGGTTTCTTTAACAATTTTTCATAAGGGAAAACATTGCCTAATAAGGGAGAAGGTAAACGATTAATCAGATGAATTGCGGTTTGCACACAATCACTCCAAAAAGAAACATGAACATTTGATTGGAAAAATAAAGCTCGAGCAATGTTCAAGAGATGTTGATGCTTGCGTTTCATGACAGAGTTTTGTTGAGGAGTATTCACACAAGAAAAATAGTGAAGCATACCAGTTTTAGAAACAATATCAGGAAATTCAGTTCAGGAGCGTTATCAGATAGTATGGCTTTGATATGTGAATTATACTAAGTTTTAACGAGTTGTATGATTGAAGGAAACACCACTAGAACATAACTCTTTGTTTTTAACAAGTAAATCCAAGTAACACGAGTTGCATCATCTACTATAGTGAGAAAATAACAAAATCCTTCAATAGTTTCAGTAGAAAATGGACCCCAAACATCCAAATAAACAAGATCAAAAGCATTGGAACAAAGATTGTTATTAGAAATATATGGTAAACGTCTTTGTTTAGCAAGTGGACAAACAAGACAATGTGATGAAGAATCAATTTTAGGTAAAGAAATAGATGAAGACATGTTTTGTAACTTGGCTAAAGACCGATGTCCAAGGCGGTGATGCCAAAGGTCTCCATCAGCAACCACAGATCCACGGAAAGACACAGATGAAGAAGAACACATATCATCTTGTGTGAAAACATACAGGTTGTGAAAGATGCTATACTTCCCAATCGTCAAGCCCAGAGAATGGTATTGAATAACGCAATAGCCTGGAAAAAATGAGCAGAACAAAGACTAGATGCAAGCATAGAACTAACACTAATCAAACTAAATTTGAATGAGGGAATATGTAAAACGTGATGCAAAGACATCTTAAGTGTAAGTTTCACAATGCCTATATGCATTATAGGAACTGTGGTACCATTGGTTAAGGTAACTGTCAAGTTTTCAACTTCTTTAAACTCAGTAAACAAAGACAAACTAGAGCACACATGACTTGTGGCACCGCTATCTACTATCCAAGCATCAGAAGGAATCAAAGTTGAAAGAGATGAAAGACAATGGTCTTTGCAAGTGAGATTTTGGTTGGTGAAACGAAGGTTTGATGATGGAAATGAGATGGTCCCTGCAGTCGCATTGCAAGCCATTACACCGTGTTCAGTGATGGAAGGAGAGGAATGAGAAGTCGAAGCCTCTTGGACATTGGCATGAACATGTAACCAAGAGGTCAGACTATGTACTTGCTCAACAGAGAACGAATTGAGATCAAGACTCGAACAAGGAAGAGCAGAATACATCGTGTGAGATCCCATATGCATATTTGGACTCACAAGAGCGTCATTAACAACATGAGGAATAACATTCTCCTTGTTGTAATTGTGAGGAGAGGTCTTCCATTGTTGACCTGTAGAGCGTTGAGCAATATTGTTGGGTTTAGGAACATAGGAGCCTTTGGAGCCTAATTGATTACCCTTATATCCTTCATAGCTAGGAGGGTAGCCATGTAGTTTGAAACATTTGTTAACAACATGTCCCACCATGCCACAATGAGTGCAAACTGGGCGAGGACGAGGCATGTAGTTACTATAGGCAGCAAAATGGTCATTCACAGGAGCTTGAGATGATCCTGAAGCTTGAAATGCCACATTCTCCACGTTAGTGACCGGCTTCAGAACACGTTGACGCTCATCTTGACACACCATGTTAAACACTTCTTCAATAGAGGGAAGAGGTTTGAGCATCAGAACCTAACGCTTAGTAGCTTCATACGCCTCATTAAGCCCCATCAGAAACTTCATAACACGACTACGATCCATCATAGTCTTCCAATTCTTAGCAGCATCACACTCACACTTTCCACAAGTGCAAACGGGAAGCTCCACAAAATTCACATAAGTTTCCCAGAGAGTAACCAACTCAGTGTAATAGGTATTGACATCACGAGCACCTTGATTCACCAAGCATAGACTCTGCTCAATTTCAAAGATTCCAGCAAGATCATCCTGTTTGAAACGATTCATCAAACTATTCCAGATCTCAGCCGCAGTAGACATGTAAAGCAAGCTAGCACTAATCGTTTTGCTAACCGAGTTAAGCAACCAAGTCGCGACCATATCATTGCAACGAGACCAACATCCATAAGTAGGATCAGATTCAAGAGGTTTTGAGATTGTACCATTGATCCCATCTTATTGCGAACGTTGAGAGCGAGACGAACTGAGCGCTTCCAGAAGTGAAAATCAGCACCACTGGTGAGCCGTTCGGAAGCAAGAACGAGTCTAGCGTGATCGTTGTGATGAAGATAGAATGGATTCTTATACAGATCCAGAGAAGAGTGAGAATGATTAGCGGCAGAATGAGTCAACATCGCAAACGATCGGAATCAAAAACGGAAAAAGGCGAAAACGACGAACAAGATGGTTTCGATCGATTGAACGAGAAATTGAAGCAGTGAAAAGAAGAGATGGCGAACTATCTGAGAACGAGACATGCTCATGAAGAATCAAGCGGAACATCACTTGATCTCTGATACCATATCACAGCTACGGAGCTGATCTTGAATGAGAGAGAAACATAGATGAAAGATAGTGTAACAAACTCTGATAATTTCTCATTAACCGTAAAAGTATGTACAAAGGTGTTTATATACTATACGTTAAATACGGAAACCTATACAAAAGTGTATCTTTATACGTGATAATGTTACTCTATGGATCAAGATGATAATGTGAGTTTCTCTACCATGATTTCAGTTATGTACTTATAATAGACGTATTAAATGATAACACTATTTGATTATTAACTCCAGTGACTAACCAAACTATTTGGTTATATACGGTCCGGAATCTTCCCACTATAACAAAAAACTAGAATCTATGAAACAATAACATATATACATATATTGAATGAAGATTCTGAATAACTACTAGTATATGACAAGCATTCCACGACAGAAAATGAGATAACCCGCATGCCACACATATTTTACATTATTTTATAACCACGTTCTTTATAGATCAACAGCTGACAACAAATATTAAAAGGTGACGAGATACATTTGCTGCGACTGTACTACACAGTCTACACAACTACTCCAACCACACCGAACGCATTAGATTCGTCAGCTAGTTGGCGTCCACCCTTGGCACATCCCACTTTTGGTAGACTTTAAACTGAAAAGCAAGATCATGAACAAATGCGAAGATAACTTGAACTTCAATAGTCCGTTGATATATCCAACGGTAGATAGCTCCTTTGTAAAAACATGGAATGTCCAAGTTTTTAGTTTTGATTGGTTATTATCATTTTTATTTTCAAAAATTTGTAAGTGGAAAGGTACATTCTTTGGAATATACCAGTTTCATTCCCTTTCGACCTTTCTTCCCTTCGTACGTGCTTCAATCATTTCGATCTTAATTTTTACTTAATTTTTTTAGTTCACTAGTTTTGACCTGGTTTACTTTCTCTCCTTTCGACGGCCAATGTCCCACTAAAAGAAAACATACATTAGACATCATTATTGTCAGACTTTTCTAATAAAAAAAATATAATCTCGATGGGTTTTGTTTAGCAAATCTGCATTAATATGACGAGCTAGAATGGGACAACAAGCATCTAAACAACTAATCTCTTTTGGCAGTTGATGTGTGACACGTCGAGTTTATGTATACAACAAGTAGAAGTGAAAAGAAAAAATTGATGTGCAACAAGTAATGCAAGTATATGTATTCATCAAGTCTAATCATGATATATTCTTCGACACAAGTAATTTTATAAATTACAATTTCAGATAATTCAAATGGGTTAATCCTGTTGATAGGTATTTCTAAGATTCAACATAAATTCAAAATTTTCGCCATTTGTTTGCCAAATTTTTAACCACTAGTTCTAGAATTAGGTCTATAATAATATATTACCAAAAAATTTTATGGGACGCCAGTTCAAAACAATTTCCAATAGAATGACCATACTACAATATATAATATATACAAATATTTCTTCTGAAATGTCAGATATAACCATTGTCAATTGATATCTGTTTGATAGATATGCTAACTTCCGATGATATATTTGCAAGTTCATGTATTAGGTTAATTTTTTTTTGGTCAAGTATTAGGTTAATTACAGAAATATATATGATGGGTTATCTTAAACCAAGTGAACTTGTTGTTTCTAAATCTTGGTAAGAATCATGAAGGTTTATTCTCATTTCCAACAACCAGTTTAAAAATATTTTAAAGCTTCTAATGACATTCTGTCATCTTTTCCGTCAATTTGTATGTCCTTCTACCAAATACATTGTCTAAAAGAACTTGGTAGGGATCACGAAGGTTTATTCTCACTTAGAAGTTAGAACACGCCTTTTCGTTTTCTTAAAGCTTCTAATGACATCTTGTGTCTCACTTCGTTTGGTCTTAGACTTGATTATCTATGATTAAATTAGGGTAATATGCCCATTATAATTCCATTTCAATAATAAATTATCATAAAAAAAAGATAGCGACAAAGAGTATGAAAAGGTCAAGGAATCGATAGACTAATGATGGTATAAACACGAAAACGATATAACCGGCAGAAAGCGCCTATTTCTATCGGTTTCTTTTGTTTAACTTGTAAGAGTGATGAGTGGTACTTATTTAATTACTAAATTTGCACAAAGCTAAAGTTCATTTGTATTTTTATATATTAGTTTTCAATATGTCCAATCTAACTTGTATTTTTGTTGAATATTGATTGATTCCGGTATATTTTTTTGGTGCAATATTAGTTTTCAATATTTTTGTTGAATATTGATTGATTCCGGTATATCCTAGTTTTTTTTTTTTGTCAAACGGAAAACTTCATTAACTCGAAATCAATGTGATTGGTACAGATACGCATCAAGTGCTTGCTTGGCTAGTCCATCTTCCAATACGAAGTTAGTGCGACTACGAAAAATAAAGCGAGCAAGCTCCATAGAGTTTGAGAAAGAGATAACATCGGAGACGATTCCGTGAAGATCGGAGAAATTTGATTCGCCTTCAACCGCTGCTATCAGTTGAGAAGAATCAGATTCGAAGATCACTTTCGTCAATCCTAGGGCCCATGCATGTTCCATGGCTTCTCTCAGTGCTAATCCCTCTGCCACAAGAGAAGAAATCACAAAAGAGGTTGGTTTACTATGAGATAAAATTATCTCTCCATTTGCACGGTAAAAGCTCCACGCTAAACCGGCTGTCGAAATTCCAGGCCGCCAGGCTGCGTCAGATCTGCATATGATTGCATCAGAGTAGTTTT
>NC_027752.1:38940670-38960107 GCF_000695525.1 Brassica oleracea var. oleracea
TTTTTTTTTTTTGTCAAACGGAAAACTTCATTAACTCGAAATCAATGTGATTGGTACAGATACGCATCAAGTGCTTGCTTGGCTAGTCCATCTTCCAATACGAAGTTAGTGCGACTACGAAAAATAAAGCGAGCAAGCTCCATAGAGTTTGAGAAAGAGATAACATCGGAGACGATTCCGTGAAGATCGGAGAAATTTGATTCGCCTTCAACCGCTGCTATCAGTTGAGAAGAATCAGATTCGAAGATCACTTTCGTCAATCCTAGGGCCCATGCATGTTCCATGGCTTCTCTCAGTGCTAATCCCTGTGCCACGAGAGAAGAAATCACAAAAGAGGTTGGTTTACTATGAGATAAAATTATCTCTCCATTTGCACGGTAAAAGCTCCACGCTAAACCGGCTGTCGAAATTCCAGGTCGCCAGGCTGCGTCAGATCTGCATATGATTGCATCAGAGTAGTTTTTGATCTGCGGAGCGGTGCGTTGGGGTTGCGTTCTTATGTCGTTGCTTTGAGCCGCTTGCCATTCCCTTGCGCTGGTAAGAGCTTTGAGTAATGTGTTTTGCCCCGAGAAGATTCGATTTTGAAAGATTTTTTGATTCCTTGCGAGCCAGATTGACCAGATTATCCAAGCGGCAAGATGTGTGGAGTTGATACCTGTTGGAGGAAGTGGTTTGGTCTGCATAGCAAACTGGATCCCCTCTTGGACATTTAAAATCTGATCTGTGTCGAGGTTTGAGGCAAAGGGGGCATCTTTCCAGACCTCCTTAGCGAAGGGGCAATGGAAGAAGAGATGTTTAATAGATTCATCCTCATCGCAGAATGTGCATTTTGCGGAGGGGATAATTTGTCTAGCGTGTAACCTTGCGTTGACTGGAATGGCTTCATGCTTCATCTTCCACAAGAACATTTTGAGCTTAGGAGGGATCGCCAACTTCCAGACATCTCGCATCCAACTGGGGTTAGGTATGATCAGCAGCCCCTTTTGTCGCCTTTTTTCTTCTAGAGCAGTGTAGTAGCCTGTTTTAGTGGAGTAAATGCCTGAGGTTTTCTTGAGCCAGATCCTCTTATCTTTTGCGCCTCTTATGCTCGGTTTGATGGTGAGAATTTTTTCTTCTAGGTGGGGGAGGAGCTGTCGGATTCTTCCTGCGTCTCAATCTCTTTCGTTGGGGAGGAGGAGGGAAGCTACCTTTATAAAGGCAGAGTCACTTGAGGGGGGGGGGGCCCAATGGGTGCTTCCCATTCTGAAGTAGAGAGCCAGGGCTCATTCCAGACATTGATGTCTTCGCCATTGCCTATTGCCCATCCGACATGATCTTTGATTAAGTCTCTTCCTATCAATATGCCTCGCCATCCATGAGAGCAAGAAGCCGGGGCTGAAATCTGGAGGAAATCTGCATCAGGGAAGTATTTTCCACGCAGTACCCGAGCAAGGAGACATTCCGGTGAGGTTAGAATCTTCCTGCTAAGCTTTGCTAGCATTGCGTCGTTGAAACATTGTATGTCTCTGAGTCCCAGCCCACCATCATTCTTCGATTTGGTCATTGTTTGCCAGGATATCCAAGCCATTTTCCTCTCATCAGGTTTGGAGTTCCAGTAGAAGCGGGTTAAGGCGGATTGGATTCTTTTACAGAGAAAGAGGGGAAGCTTGAAGCAACTCATTGAGTGATTAGGCATAGCAGATAGAACGCTTTTGAGAAGGGTTAGTTTTCCAGCGGCAGAGAATTGTCTTGTGGACCAGCCAATGGCTCTCTGACGAATTCGGTCCACAGTAGCGGTAAAGATATCTCTTTTCCTTCTGCCAAAATGCTCAGGCAAGCCTAGATATTTTCCAGTGCCCCCCTCATTTGAGATTGATAGATCTCCCTTTACTCTGTCTTTCAGTGTTTGAGGAGCTTTGCTGGAGAAGGTGATAGCGGATTTGGCTTGGTTTATACGCTGGCCTGAGGCTTGCTCGTAGAGGAGTAGGATGTTTTGGAGTGTCGCAATGCTCTGGGTATTAGTTCTACAGAAGAAGAGTGTCTCATCAGTGAAGAGGAGGTGATTCACTCTAGGGCTTTGCTGCGACTCTGATGCCCTGGAGCTTTCCATCTCGCTCGGCTTGTTGACATAAACCGGAGAAGACTTCAGTGCAGAGGATAAAGATGTAGCGTGAAAGCGGGTCACCTTGCCTAATTCCCCTCTCAGGTAAAACTTTCCCTCTAACTGATCCATTGATGAGATAGGAATAGGAAACAGTTGTGATGCATTGCATGAGCAGTAGGACTAGGTGGTGACAGAAGCCAAGCTTGACCAGCACTGTTCTGATAAAGTCCCATTCGAGTCTGTCAAACGCTTTACTCATGTCCGTTTTTACTGCCATCGAGCATTGTTTTGAGGCTGTCAATGTTTTTAGAAACTGTAGGGCTTCATGGGAAATTAGGACATTATCAGCTATAGCTCTTCCCTTTACAAAAGCCGATTGGTTCTCAGAATTGAGTCCATGTAAGATAGGTTGGAGGCGCATAGAGAGCAGTTTCGAGATTATTTTATAGTAGACGTTACAAAGCGCAATTGGTCTGTAATCCGAAACTGTCTTAGCACTTGAAGTTTTTGGAATCAATCTTACATGGGTTTCATTGATGTTTCTTGGCAGGACACCCGTGGAGAAGAAGAGTTGGATCTCAGATACAATCTCTTTGCTAACGGTGGACCAGTTGGAGTGAAAAAAAGTGGTTGAGAAGCCATCTGATCCAAGGGCCTTATCGGGGTGAATTGCCATGAGGGCTGTAAAGATCTCCTCAGAAGAGGGAAGTTTTGTGAGATGGTCATTTGCTTGGTCTGTTACCTTCGCCGAGATAGCCGCATTAACGATGTGTTCTCGGTCACCTCTAACGGATTTGAAAAGACTTTCATAGTATTGGACCACACAATCGGTAATGTCGTCATCTTTGAAAAACACAAGACCTGCTCCATTCTCCATAACGATCATGGTGTTGATAGCTTGTCTTCCTTTTGTAACAGCGTGGAAGAAGCCGGAGTTTTTATCACCGAGACTCAACCAAAGGTTTCTGCTGCTCTGTTTCCAGAAAGCTTCTTCATTAAGGTATGCGTTTGTAAGGTCTTTATTAATCTTGGAGATTAGGTCACTGTTGTTGTTGGGGTTTACCATGGCTGCTTCCAGATCCTCCTTATGTTTTTCGGTGGCTTTTCTGCTGTTGAGGTGCTGATTCTTACACCACGTAATAAGGGCTTTTCTCACATTGATGATTCTTGATTCCACTGCTTCTGATGGAGAGGAAGTCCATGTCTCCTTTATCAGCTCTTTGACTTCATGGTTGTCCTTTAAGCGTCTGTCAAATCTAAAGATGCCTTTGGATTTTCTTTTGGTGGCATCAAAACAGGTGACAACGGGCTTATGATCTGAGCCTGCAAACTTTAGATACTCGCTTCGAACCGCAAAAAAGGTTGTAAACCAGTGGCTATTTGCAAGGGCTCTATCAAGCCGGCAGCGGACAACTTGATCACCTATGACTCCTCTCCAGGATAGATAATCATCGGAGTGTGGTAGGTCAAATAGATCACAGGCTGAAAAGAAGGATCTGAAGTCGACAAAAGAGCCCTCAGGCCTTATGACGCCACCTGACTTCTCTTGGTTGCCAATAATGTCGTTAAAATCACCTGTAAGGAACCAAGGAGAATCCCTGACAGTAGAGAGGCACGTTAGCTCTTCCCATAGTTTCTTTCTTTTCAGATTATCTGTATCCCCATAGATGAAGGTAGCAAAGAACTCTTTATTCTCATATGAGATTTTGACATCTATGTAGTTCTTGCAGGCGGTGGTAACTGAGAGGTCGACTGCAGCTTTCCAGAATAAAGCAAGGCCTCCGCTGCCATGTCCTTCAGGGGGGACCAGTAGATGATTAGGGTAATCAACCGAATTCAGTTTACGGAGGACAAAGTCATCGGGATTCTTTGTTTCCGAGAGGAACAAGATGTCTGAGGATATGTCCTTGCGCATCTCCTTTAGTCGCTGGACTGTCAGGGGGTTCCCCCAACCCTTGACAGTTCCAGCTTATCACTTTTAAGGAACTGGAGGTGGTGGTGCGCGAAAATCCACTGATCGTCGGGCCACCGGGGGAATAATATTACATGAGGGTTTCATGCTTGCAGATGCAGAGGCGTCTTGATATTTTTGAGTTGGCTTTGGGGCTCGGGCAGAGGGGGTTCGTCTTTTAGGTGAGCCTTTTGATAGTGTCACCCTCCGTTTCTTTGTGATGGTTCCGGCTGCTCCCAATGCTAGAGTAGATTGATTTTTGCTTCCGGGTGGACGCCCAAGCCTTTTTTTCATTGAGGGGCCTGTAGTAGTTACCGGCTCTCCTGTTTCCTGAGGTGGGGGTCGAAGTCTTTCAAGCACCGGAGGCCTTGTGGCTGGGGGAGGAGATGGGCCAAGTCTTGCTAGTGCTGAGGGTCTGGAATCCGAGGGAGGTGAGGTAACAATGCTTTTTTTGTTTAGATTAGACAGAGCCAAATTGATAGCTGATTGTTCAAATTCTCCATGTTCCTCTGCTAACCGGCATCTTTCCTTCCTTACTGCGCTTTCAGTAGGATCAGCGTAGTTGGAGTATTGTATCATGACTTCCCTGAGCTCCTCCTGTGCCTCCTGAAGAGCTCCTGGTGGGATAAAATGAGGGCTTCTAAGAGTTTCAGGCTGTTGTACTGTATGGGGAGATGCATGTCTTTCATTTGCTCTTCCAGAAGATACGTGCGATGAGGCTCTAGGGGGTGGAGGCAGACGCCTGCCAGAGTCCACCCATTGAGGTTGTTGCCTGGAGATGTGCCTTGTCGTAGGGTGAGATTGGGATGTTCTATCGCTGTGATGATATGAGTAGCTTCGCCTCAAATCTCTATTCATTAAGACATCTCGAAGATCAGAGCGTTGAGAGTGATATGAGTTCCTGCTAGATTCTCGCTAACTAGGTGGGTTAAGAAGGTTTCTGGTTCTATCTCTTGGACGAGAAGCCGAAATGTTGATATTTGAAGACGCCCTGGGAAGAGTTGCGTTTTGAGGACAGTCTTCTTTCTCATGAGTCAGTAAGTGACATAGTGAGCAGTGTTTCTCTAGTTTTTCATAGAGAAGTGACGCTTCGACCTCATCCCCATTTGAAAATTCCAGAGTTGTGTTAAAGATGAGGGGGAGGAGACCATTTATTTGAGCTCGGAGCCTGGCTTTAGTTGGAGTGATCTCCCAGGTGTCAAAGATACCCAAATCTTTTCCGATACTGTGAAGGATGGCTTCATTCCAGAGGTGAACCGGTACGCCTTGGACTTTGATCCAAAAGGGTATATTGGATGGAAAACTGGGAGAGATAGAGGGTTCCCATTTTTCGACGATAATCATCCAGTGAGCAAAGTGGTAAGGCCTATTATCAAGGACCTTCTGGAGGTCTTCCTGGGTTTTGAAGAGGAACTGGAATTTTCCTTGACCTAGATCTGCTCCTTCGGGTCTTGTGGAGCACTTCCAGTGGTCAGATAGAAAAGGGATGAGAGACCACATTCGCTGAACTTTGGGGTTGGTGACTCTGCCAATGAGTGTTAGCTCGTGTCTTCGCATGAGTTCGGAGTTATCGAATGCAGGGACCTGTACTCTTCCTCTTCTGGGAGGGGATTCATGGCGTTGGATGCCTTTCCCTTTTTCTGCAGCTGATAAGCGTCGTGACATAGTGGAAGAAAAACCACAGGGTTCTTTGCAGGGTAAGAGTTTAGGAGGAGTACAAAGGAGTTCTCTGTCCGTAGACAGGAAGGTTACTAGAAAGCAGACTTTAGAAGTGAGCAGGGGGGTTCATCTGAGTAGTGGACCGTTCCATAAGGGGATGAGGGCTTACCGGTGAGTGGAGACGGCCCCGTCGGTATATCCTAGTTAGTAAGAGATATTTCATGTATATATATTGGTCATATTTTACATCGTTATTATTTTGTAACTTAGTTATAACTAGTGATTTATCAGCAAATTTAGTGTTCTTTTTGCAGTATATGAAAACACGATGGTCTCATACTACCATCATCACCATTCATCTCTTCTGAATAGCGAATCGTATCACCAAATGCCTCCTCTATGAAGAGCATTTTTCATTCCGATCTACTGTGAAGGAGTCTATCTATTTTCATAACTGATTTGTTATTCTGTGGAACGGCCTATTCGATGCCTATTAGTATTAACCAATTCCGTTTTGACAATATTTTGAGGTGTGAATTGGGTGTTAACATCATACTTCAAAATAACTAAATCTCAAATTTTTGGCATTGTTGTGAACTTTGTTTCGATGTATTCGATTTTTTCTCTTAATTCATTGTTTTTATTTATTTTAGAAATCTATTTACATTTATTTTTTATGATTGAAGACATAATAAAAGTTACGTTTCAAAAAAAAAAAATGAAAACGTGGTAGACATCTTCGTGAACACTTTAGAATAAGCGATTTTATATGTATCATATGGCACCGATACATATGACTGTTAATTTATCATTAATAAAGTGAAAGCTTTTTTAGCAGGCTTCTTAAAGATCGGGCCTAAAGTGTTCGATTAATAGTCTGTAGATTTGGGCTAACAAATAGGTTTTTGTTTGTATTGGCCTACTTTGCAAGCTGGAAACAGAAGTAAATATGAAACATAAACATCTGAAATCAGAGATGCTGCTGAGCAAGAGACTGAAAAAGCTAAAGGTTACGACGAGAACAACAGCAACACTGATACGGGGGCTTGCTGTGTTGTCAAAGTTTCAGGCGGTTACAGGGCCGGCTCAATGAACCTATGGGCCCTTAGACAAAATAATTTAATATATTTTTTGCATATATTTATAAGTAAATTTAAAAAATTTGGACCCTTATATCTAATTTAAAAAAAAACAAAATTAGCACCCTTTTAGCATTATTTATGAAAAAAACATTTGGGCCCTGGGACCCACGCCCCTTTGCCCCATGGTGTAAGCCGGCACTGGGTGGTGATCAGACTGAGAAAGAAAGAAAACTGATGGAAAGGAAGACACATATAAGAATGGAGATAGTAGAGACTTGAGCTCATTCCACGAGCAATCAAGTAGCAAAACCGCATTCACAGGAGTCTTACAAGTGTAGTGTTGAAACATATAGTTTAGAAGAAGACCATTTCTCAGTCAATATCACTACTTGTATAGGATATTTGTATAGGATATTCAAAATTTAAAACTGATGCTTACGTGACTACAACAGTTAAGTATCAGTTTAATTTGTTTTATCACTCTACGTTAGCACGTTTTCGGAAACTATTGTTAGAGGTAACATAATAAATGCTAGAGTAACGAAATGAAGACATTGGCGATACGTGGGAGGCAAGCTCGGTGGCGCATTTTCCGGAGAAGTAATGTGATTGATGCTCCTCTTAATCTCTTATTTGATTCTCACCGTCAAGCTGTTATACTAATTTTTTCATACCCTATATTAATTTATAACACTTTTTTTTTGTAACTTGGCTTATTAATTTATAATACTTTTAAGACATGTTGTTGTGATTTATTTATTCTACAACCGAGTCCTATTCGTGGAAAAGAATACTAATGACGAGTTGATAAGAAAAAGTTAATATAAAACGAAAAAATGAAGTGAAAGCTAAAATTATTTAAGCACCGTATCAGTTTTCATCATACATTGTACATCTAAACTTTTTTTTCATACTTAAACTAAACGACTAGATCCCAAAAGAGAAGTGTTTGATTTATTAAACAAAAACGTGTGTTGAAGTAAGAAAAGAAAATTGTTAATTATTGACTTTGTAGGGTTAAATTAATATGGTAGATGCAGAGAGAGTGCTTATTGGACTTGCAGATTTGTTAAGTAGTTTCATATGAACTAACAAATGTGGATTTGACCCAAAAAAAGAACTAACAAATGTGGATTGGTAAAAAGTACAATATAAATTATAGTCGACGTCCTTGAGATCTGAAAGTCTGATTTTGAATTTAATGTACTCGTTATGAAATATATAAATAATCGATAAATGAGTTGAAAACGACACATATGTTGTCACTCATGTACACGATCATATACTCCATAATATGTTTTTAAACGTCTCATGTTCCACGCTAATATTATCTTATTCCAGTACAGATTTCTCCGCCAATGAGTGTAATATAATACACTGATTGGCAGGCATAGTATATCTGAAAGATACGAGTTGGTAGTTATGTCCATCACATTATTGATTTGGATCAGCAAAGAAGGTTCGCAATAAGTGGACAAGCTTTTTTTTTGGTTAAAAGATAAACGTAGACAAGATTAGACGCTAATGATTTATTTTCATGTTATTGCTGTTTGTTCAGCCGACGAAACGTTAGGGCATTTTAACGGAACACTATTTTTTCTTCTAATATAAATAATACTAGTATGATCACCCGGTGCTACGCACGGGGTTAATTTTTTTGCTTGCATTTTAATTATTTTTTCATATATAATTATAATGTTCTTTAGTTTTTAATAAAAAACACAGGAAAATGCCGTATTTTCTCTATTCAGTTTTATCTGTATTTTTTCTAAATAAATCTTTTCAAAATATATTTTTTTTGTTAGAATCGATATAGTAAAAATAAAACAAAGAAATTGAACAACATCCGTAAAATAGTCAACTTATATTAATAGACTCAACCCTTTCTATAGCTCGTACAGTCCACAAGGACATCTCGAACAGACTGCTTGCTCTAAAAATTACTCACCAGAAACCAATATGATGTTACACAGATGGAATGCTCTCTCTCTCTCATTTGCCCTGAAACTTAAGTATTCTCTCACCTGCAACTACGCTTTCTCTGTCTTATTAAAGAGCAACATAAAAGATAGAATCAGAGAAAAAAATATGTATACCGTATACGTGTTTTCAAATTATGTACCATTCTTCTCTTCTACTATGTTTGCTGCGGATAACCTCTTTCCTTTTGTTTGTAGTTTGAGATTTATTTTTCTTGATCGTCTGTTGTTGGCAGGATAATGATTCTTTCTTGTTAAAATCTAGTTTGTCTTTTGTCTTCTTCCTTCTTCATTTATGTTTTTGTTAAATGCAAAAGTAATGCAAGTAATTTATCACAGAAAGAACAGTATTGTAAATACCAGTTTTGTAGATAACATAGTTGAGCATACCTATTGTCGTTATCCTCGTTGTTGTCAAAGCTTTGAAACAATGTACTCAAGTGCCATTCTCAACCTGAAATAAACAATCAAGAGACTGTTAATACAAAATAAGAAGAAACCAAATCTTAACTAAGAGTGATCATGAACTTGTATGGAATTTATTGGTATCCGTAAAAGATCTCAATAGAAAGAGAAAAAAATCAGTACAGAGCAATGGATATTAAGAAAGAGATGAAAAACAGAGAGATCAAATAGAACGTGAAGTAAAAAGATTGAAATTATATATAGAAGAAAAAACAGTTTCAAAACGTTATATTTATCTTTGAACGTGGTGATGATATTGTGAGAAAATTTAGGGATTTAGATACTTGGAAATTAAGGAAAACCGTGATCAAATAAATTTCTTCTAATGAAATATTTGTTTTTTTTTTAAGTTTTGCCAAATGTCAAATTCTGATTAGTTAGGCGACTTGCGCTTTAGTATATAAAAGATAGAGTAAAAAAACAACATTCCGCTATATTTCACTCTATTATAGAGAACTCTATTATAAAATAAACTATTGGATCAAATTCAACAATATTATAGAGTTATTCTATTTTAGTGTAAAATATAAATGAAAAAATAGTGATCTATTAGAGATGGTCTAAGTATATGTTATTCTAAAGCTAGCGTGGATACTCTATTTATATTTCAGAACTAGAGTTATAGCCTATTTTATTTCAAAAATCTCATCAATATATTTGAAGAAAAAAATATGTTAGCCTAATCATACTTTTGTAGCAGGAACGTAGAAAATATATAAAAAGAAAGCCACGTGAATTTCTATTATTAAACAAAAAAATCACGTTGAGTTCTGAGTGTTTTAATTGAAGTCCTCTTATGTGTTTCCTCAAGCTTCAGAGACACTGTCATTTGACATCTTGTGATAACATTCTACGCCATGGGAACCAAGTTCTTAGCTCTGTGTTTGTCTCTGTGTCTCATCCTCTCAAGCTTTTATAAAGTTTCTTGCCAGGTACGTAACTCTCATAAACACCTTTTCTTTAACCATATACTAACTTTATCAAACCAAATATATGATGATATCAATTGGTTTAATAAACGTATTGACTTTTGCTTTTGGATTTTAGGATGAAGGAACTACAGGTTTGAATTTAGATCTGATTGAGCGTGAATATCAAGGTAATATTAATATATTATTTAAGCTAATTTAATCTGTTATGAACACAAAATCTTAAAAAGAACAAACAAATGAATTTTGGTTGCAGCTTCTCTCCAAGGCAACGAAGGAGGAGACCAGATCAGTGGTCAGAAAAACAGTACAGTGACTGATAACAACACAATATCTCTGTCTCTATCAGAAGAATCTGTGGAAACTACTAAAGATTCTGCTGATACCTCGTCTCAGGTCAATTACTGTTTATTATTTATCTTCCTTGGACTCTGCTGCTGATTCTTGCAAAGTAATGAACTCTTAGTTAATCTCTGGATGTATAGTTAGGAGTTGTTACTGATGAAGTCAATAAACCTTCGAGTATGTTGGACCATATCGAACTTGAGTTCCAAGGCAAGTCAAGACTCTGTTTTGATCTGTTTTCTTTTTAAAAGATGATTATGTTTCTGGAAGAAGCTTGAATCAAAATGTTGACATGAACAGTTTGTTTTCTTTAATGTTACTTGATCACAGCACAAATCAATGAACTTAAACAAGCTGGATCTGATGGTATCAACAAAAATGATGAATCTAAGGATGATCAAGAACTAGGTTAAGAAAATACTAAGCTTTCTCATCTATAACCCTCTTGCTAAAAGTGTGTTTCTTAAGATGCCTTTGTTGTTTCAGCTGCTCAGAGGAAGAAAATGTTGGAAGAGATTGAACGCGAATTTGAAGGTACCTTTCCATGTTTATGCCAAGCTCCACATATAGTTCTTGAAGCCACTGTTGTTGGTAGATTCTTACTCTTCCTTCATTGTCTCATAATTACTTGCAGCTGCTGCTGCTGGATTTGAACAATTCAAGATTGATGATTCCACTCAAGGAGAAGATGATGAACAATGTAAAACACACACACACTCTTCCTCTAGTACTTTTTGCCATCACATTTTCTTCTTCCTCAGATATTCTAAGTCCAAACTCTGTGTTATGTTCTTGTGTTGCAGCTGCAATGAGAAAGAGCATGCTAGAAGAGATTGAACGCGATTTTGAAGGTATCTTGACACACTCAATATAAGATTTATTTAGCTTAAGTACATGATACTCTAAAAATGTTAGCTAACATTTTGTTTGTGTCTTCCTTCTTGAAGCTGCTACAAAAGGTCTTGAACAACTAAAGGCTGATGATCTAACCGGAGTCAACGACGCAGAACACGGTAACAAAACAATATCCCATTGTTACATTTTTTGATGTCTTGTTCTTGTTTACAGTATTCTTGACTCAGATTTTGTGTGTGTTGTTATAGCTGCAAGGAGACAGAAGATGTTGGAAGAGATTGAAAGAGAGTTTGAAGGTAAAAGTATACTGTTTTTAGTTAGGTATCTTTTGCAATACCATCTTAGGCCTGCTTTTTACTCTGCTTGTAGAAGCTACAAAAGGTCTTGAAGAACTAAGGCATTCAACCTCAAGCACAGATGATGAATCTCTCTGTAACATTTTTGTTTTCCCTCTACTTTCATGTTACCTTTAATATCAACTAAAGAACTCATAATATTTCATTGTCTTATTATAGCTGCAAGGAGACAAAGTATGCTAGATGAGATCGAACGTGACTTTGAAGGTGTCTTAACATTATACTCAATGTCTGTTCTAATTGGTTCAAAATTAGATCAAAGCTTTTGTTACATCTTATTCTACTTGCAGCTGCTACAAGTGGTCTTAAACAGCTTAAGATTAATGCTTACACTGTCGAAGATGATGACAAAGAACAAGGTATGAAACTATTATCTCTATCTCTACTTTGATAATTTTTCTCACTCATTCAGTTTTGTTAGATCGATATAATGTTATGTCTTGTTTACAGCTGCCAGGAGACAAAGTATGCTAGATGCAATTGAGCGTGAGTTCGAAGGTATATATGCAGAGAGAATCTTTAACTCTTTTCTTGGTTCAAGAAGTTCTGAGAGTTTTGTTTCCTTCTCTTGCAGCCGTTACAGAAAGTTTTAAGCAGATTGATGATCTTGCTGATAACAAAGATGAGGGAGACGAATGTAAGATAACCTTTTGTAGGTTCCTTTACCTTCGTTGTAGTGTTAGTCTCAGACATGTCTTTTTTGTCTTTGTTATCAGCTGCAATGAGGCAAAGCATGTTGGATGAGATTGAGCGTGAATTCGAAGGTACTTTCAACATATTAGTTAATGAGATCTTGTGGTTACAATAGCAAATATTGAATCATTTTCCTCTGTTTTGATCAAAACTACTATGCAGCTGCTACAAGTAGTCTTAAGAAACTAAACCTTGATGATTTCACTGAAGGAGATGACAGTGCACATAGTAATAACTTTTCTTAACTTCTTTGTTTCTGATCAGTTTGTATTATGAATAATGGTTTAATGTTTTGTTATAGATGCAAGGAGAAATAGCATGCTTGAAGCTATCGAACGCGAGTTTGAAGGTTACTTTCAAATAACATTGAACTTCTTAGCCTGGAAATGTAAACCCATTAAAACATATCAAGAAGATAAGTTTTTTTTTTCTTTTAATGTTCTTACTTGCAGCTGCTACAAAAGGTCTTGAAGAGCTAAAGGCTAGTGATTCAACCCAAGGCAATGATGATGATGAACACTGTAAAAATCATCCCCCTTGTATCTTTTTATATATTTGTTTCTAATGTATCCTGAATGTTTTTAAACTTTTGTTACAGCTGCAAGGAGAAAGAGTATGCTTGATGCTATTGAACGCGAGTTTGAAGGTACCTTTGAACCGTTTTTGGCGCAATAAGTCTTGTTAAGTTGATGAATCCACATAAATAACAAAAAGAGTGTGCTTACATATCTTATTTCCTATTCAATGTTTCAGCTGCCACAAGAGGCCTTGCAGAGATCAAGAATCATGAAGAACAAGGTAATAATAATGATCTACTACCATTGTTCCTCTCAAAGCCTTCTGAGATCAAACGTAAAACTTGTTGTCCCTTTTTGTTAACAGCTGAAACTCAGGGAAACAGTATGTTGGAAGAAATAGAACGCGAATTTGAAGGTAGTCTCGAGAATCAAACACAATAGTCCATAATGAAACAAGGAGATTACTCTAAGAGTTTGGTTTGGTCTTCTTGTTCACTTCTAATGTGCAGCAGCTGCGGCAAGTGCAAAGGCTGCTGAAAAAGACTGTAAGAAACTCTTTCTCTGTTTATGTCATGTCTATATCTTTGATTTTTTTTTTTGTTTCTGACACTGCACTTACATTTATTGTCACAGCAGCTGCAAAGAATCCACCAACCATAAGTATAGTGCAGAAAACTGGTAAGTAACCTTCAGATTCTCACAAACATATTTTTCTAAAATGAAATTATGTCTCAATATTTATAATGTTCTTTATTCAACAGGTGGGTTTGACAGTCTTCTAAAGCCTGCAGGTTAGCTTTGAAGCTTTCTAAACCAAAGAAACTCACAACAGAGCTACTCTTAACTGTCTTTTCTCTGTATGTGTTTCTTGCAGATGGTGTCTGTGGTTGTTTCAACAAAGACAAAGAGGGTCTTAAGGCAGACACAGATTCTTCCATTAACCTAGCAGAGATACTCGCTGAAAAATCAAAATCCCAGGTTTGTTAACTAGATTTTACTTTCAAAACATCTAAAATCAGTTTCTTGACTTTGTTACATCTTTTGATTTTGGTAGGACTCAGAGACCTCTAGCCTCACCACATCACTGACCAATCTTGTCCACACCCATAGAAAAGAAACAACCTCAAAGGTAAGCACAGTCCTTGGCTCATCAGTTACTTCCACAACAAGCGAATCATCCGCTACATCAGAAACCCTAGAGAGCTTAAAGCAAACCCTAAAGAAGCTACGCGGTCTAACCGCACGTGACCTAGTACACCACCCGAACTTCGACGAGATTATAGAAGCCGGTACACGTTACGAGGTACTCAGCTCAGCTTCCATTGGTTACATCTCTTTACTAGCCAAATACAAAACCGTCATCAAAGAAGGACTCGAGGCTTCTCAGAGAGTCCACCTCGCTCGAACCCGCGCCAAACTTCTCAAAGAAACCGCCGTGGAGAAGCAGAGAGCCGTGGACGCGGAGTTCGCGCTCGCTAAGAGTCTTGCTCAGGGAGGAGACGCGCTGTCCATCAAAATCTTCGCCATCAAGAAACTGTTGGTTAAGCTTGAAGCGGAGAAAGTGAGCGTTGATCTGAAGTTTAAGTCGACGGAGACTAATCTAGGGCGACTTCTTAAGGAGGCTTCTCAGGCTTATGAAGAGTATCATGCGGCTGTGCGTAAGGCAAAAGACGAGCAAGCTGCTGAGGAGTTCGCTCTTGAGACGACTAAGAGAGCAGAACATATTTGGGTTGAGTTTCTTAGTTCACTTAACTGATGAACTAATGAGATTCTTGCTTGCTTAAAGCATAGTTGTGGTTCTTGTCTTGTTTTTATTGGTGTTGTTTTGTTACAGACTTTGTTTGTTGGTTATATCAGGAGAAAGAGGTTGAACACAAATCATGTATTAGTCCAAAGAACTGAACCGTATAGATTTAAAAATAAACCATTTTCATAAATATCCGAAGGGATCCTAGATTTTTAGAACCAAAAAATCAATATGGAACGGAAAGGATATCCAAAATTTTAAAATATAAATTATATAGCTAGCAATATTTATTAGAGAAAAAAACAAAAATAGCACTAAATCAAGTTTTTGTTCCCAAACTAGCACTCAAGGTCAAAAGTCACAAAAATAGCATTTAATGTTTTATCAAAAGTCACAAACTTAGGGTTTAGAGTTAAAGGGTGGGGTTTAGGATTTAGGGTTTAGGGTTTAGGGTTTATAGTTTAGGGTTTAGGGTTTAGATTTTAGGGTTTAGGGTTTAGGGTTTAGAGTTTAGGATTTAGGGTTTAGAGTTGAGAAATGAGGTTTTGGGGATAAGATTTCAAATTTTGAAAAATTAAAAAAATTAAAATTTTCAAAGGATAAACTTAGAAATGTGCTATTTTGGTCATTTTAGTTTTTGACTGTTATTTTTGTGATATAAACTTAGAAATGTGATATTTTGGAGATTTGCCCTATTTATTAATTATATTTATTTTTAAAATAATCAGATATTTTAAAATTACAATTTATAAACCAAAATATTTGAATGCTTTTTATTAAAAATATTTTAAATTATTCGAACTACCTGATGATTTACCTAAAATACCTAAATTATCCAAAAAAAATTCTTCTGCAAACTGGAATTACCAGGAAAAAGTAACCCAAATTAACTAAAATTATTCGAAAAACCGAAACCAAATTCCAAACTTTTATCATGTATCACCCGAGTCCTAACATTACCCGAACTGTATCGAAAATTGAAATAACCACACTGAATTTAATAAATATCCGAAAATATCCTATATACATCTCTAAAATCGAAAAATCAAAACAAAACCGAAAAAAACCCGAACTAAAACTGAAATACCCATAACAATTGTATAGGCCACAATTGTTAAGAAAGAAGAGCTCGGTGGCCATAATCACAAATTCAGATTCTTTATCTTGTAACTGAAATTTATTACTAGTAGAGTAATCACACTAATATGATCAGTTACTAGTAACTAGGCTTTCATGGGCCTTAATCAATGGAAATACCTTAAGATAATGAATACTTAGAGCCTTATTACGCCTATTCTCTTTTTTATTGTTTGCCAAAACTTGTCTCCTAAACTTAACTTAATATTGTTTAAAAAACACTTAACTTAATAAAACAAATCTACAAATTAAGATCGGAAACCAATGCTTTTTGTGTATTCATAAGTGATGAGTGTAACCATTTTCATATTACTGTGTTATCTATACTAGATGGTTGTCCGCGAATTCGCGGATATAAATATTGCATGAAAATATATTATGTATACAATATTATATAGTTTGAAACATTAAAATATATAATTTTTAACTTTAAATAGTTTGAAAATCAGTCATAAAATTTCTATAAATTTGATGTAAAAACTTATGAATATTTAGTAATAACAAATGCTTGTAAAATTATATAAGTAATTATCACATTAACTTCACCAACATATATTATGCATCTTCTTCGCCTCTTCTTATTTTTTTCATTATCATTTCGTTCTTTTTATTAATTTTTTGCTAATATTTTCTTAAATTTTTACATATTTTTTGTCAAATATTTATTTCTCTCTCTAAATATTAATACAAAATATACAATCAATAAACAATAATTCATCTTAAAACTCTATTCAATCATAACATTATTCTTTTCAATCATAACATTATCTTATTCACTATATTAATTGACTTAAATGAAAAACATTTTTTAAATCGAAATTCTAGTACGTTTCTTAAACCAATAACAATGTATTGGTTTAAGAATTTTCAAAATTCATTCAAATCCTTTGTTACTCAAAAAGTTTAGTTATTATTGATTCTTTAATTCTAACTAAATTTAGTGTTATTGGAAGATGAATTTTGTTCAATTTTACTCATAAGACTCAACTTTCAAAATATCATATGTATCCATGTGATTTTCAAAATCCTTGTGATAAAAAACTAGAAACAAAATAGTTATTCTTACCAAATATCTTTTACATTTTAAATCCAAATTATATGTCCAAAACTATAATTCATTACAATTTTATATACTTTTTACATTTTAATATATAATTATATTTATATTGTTTTATCATTTTTGAATATATAATTATATTTAGAAATA
Organism: Brassica oleracea var. oleracea; assembly: GCF_000695525.1. Classification (NCBI taxonomy): domain Eukaryota; kingdom Viridiplantae; phylum Streptophyta; class Magnoliopsida; order Brassicales; family Brassicaceae; genus Brassica; species Brassica oleracea. The sequence continues at coordinate 38,957,677 of NC_027752.1, forward strand.
CTAAAATTTTAAAATAGTTTCAAAAAGAATTTTTGAATTTCAAAAATACATTTTATAAAAATCAATTTTTTTAAAAAAGTTCAAATTTAAAAACATATAATTCTAAACTGGCAAAAGTTTTTGGAAAATATCAATTTTTTTTAAAAAAAATTATAAAAAATTCAAATTTATAAACATATAATTCAAAATTAAAAAAAAACTTTTTTATTTTTATTTTTATTATTTATATATCTATAAATCGTCTTTTGCTTTTTTAATGAAACCTATTTTGGTCATTTTCCTCTCTGAGATTTTTTTGTGACAAAAAGAAACTATTTAAGAAAATTGGCCAATTATTATGTGTCACTGTTATTATTATTTTTTAATTTGAAATAAAAAATAAAAAAAATCATGCTACATGATTTAAAATAAATAAATTATATATTTATTTTACAAATATAATGATAGAAAAAGAAGTAATAAAAATTCATAAAAATCTATACCAATATAAAAAAATTATAATCAAATTTCATAATTTTCTATATAAATTTTCACTTTTTAAATCAATCCACTCTTAAAATTCACAGACTCTATAGAAATTCACCGAAGAAGAGTTAGTCCACCATTTTCTTGTTTATTGAAATTAAATGCCACTCACTCGAATTAATGTTGCGGAGAAGATAAGGTAAGGATCGAAGCCAAGGGCTCAAGTCTCTCTTTCGATCTAACGGATATGATCAAAGCCACGTGTAACAAATCTTATCGACAGACGAACGACCAATAACTACTCACGTGTCACCACGATCCGATTATTATCCTCTCGATCCAACGGACCCAATACACTCTCTCTTCCTCTCTCTCTCTAGCGGCGACCTCCGATTTACCGTTAGATCTGAGATGGCGGATTCCGACAACGATTCAGGCGGCCACAAGGACGGAGGCGGCGCGTCGTCGCGTGAGCAGGATAGGTTTCTGCCGATCGCGAACGTGAGCCGGATCATGAAGAAAGCATTGCCGGGGAACGCGAAGATCTCCAAGGACGCGAAGGAGACCGTGCAGGAGTGCGTATCGGAGTTCATCAGCTTCGTCACCGGCGAGGCGTCCGACAAGTGTCAGAGAGAGAAGAGGAAGACGATCAACGGCGACGATCTTCTCTGGGCGATGACGACGCTAGGGTTCGAGGATTACGTGGAGCCGTTGAAGGTCTACCTGCAGAAGTACAGGGAGTTGGAAGGGGAGAGGATGACGACGGGGAGACAGGGGGATAAGGAAGGTGGCGGCGGCGGAGGAAATGGAAGCTCCGGGGGATCCGGAGGAGGGATGTACGGTGGGATTGTGACGATGGGGCATCATCATCAAGGACACGTGTACGGTGGAAGTGGGATAAATTAGAGAATGAGATACGTCTCTGCTCTCTCCTTGCGGCAGCTCTGACTTGGTTAACTCGAAATGGCTCTCACAGGAGAATACTATATGCAATGTAAATGTCTTATCTTCTTTTTTTTTTTTTAATCTATTTCTGCTTGCTATGTTCTTATGCAAGCTTGTGTTGTTAATTCTTCTTATGTTTTTGATCAGAGCCATTCATGGTCCAACAAGTGTTTGTGCTTAGATGAGGATTCTATATCATTTTGTATATAAATTAATGTGTTGCATAAAAAGAGGCCTTTGTAGAAACCTGATCTTTTTGTTACTCTCAAAGCCTTCTTAATTCGTGTTGAAACAAGGAGTGTAGTGTAACATTTTGGTCTATTCTACAAGTGCAAAGGCTGCTACAAAGTACTGTAAGAACTCTCTTTTTTCCGTCTCTCTGTTTATGTCGTTTCTCTATCATGTTTTATCACTGCTGCTGCAAAGGGGGGAGGGTAGTTATATATTTTTGGTCTATTAAAAGTAAGATTAAATCTCCATGTTTCTATCTATGTTCTTTCTTGTATAGCTGGTGTAGGTCTTCAAAAGCCTGCTGGTTCGCTTTGAAGCTCAATACTTGTGAATGTCAGCTAATTTTGAATTGTCTTCTTTTTGTTTATGTTTCTTGCAGATGGGTGTTATACGCCATTTAAGAGCCCGTATACTCATAAACTATTATAATTTCGGTGAGATTATAGCACACTGTACACGTTGCTAGGTTCCCAGCTTAGATTATATTGGTCGTATCTCCTTGCTAGCCAAATACAAAAAGAGTCACTCAAAGATTAGTGTTGTAGAGGGTGGATTCGACATCCCTCGAGGCCCGAAGAACAGACGGCCCAGCCCACTCAGAACGAAACGGTGTCTCGGCTTGACGGCTCGAAACGCGCGTCTAAGCGTCCTCGACTCAACAGCTACTCGAGACAATGTGGGCTTCTCGGCCCAACGAGTCAAAAGCCCACGGAGACGACGCAAACTAGGTCACGGGAGAGTACGAGGTCAACTATATAAAGGGAAGGGAACGCAACGAGAAAGGGATCCG
>NC_027752.1:38960431-38963206 GCF_000695525.1 Brassica oleracea var. oleracea
AACCCGCTTCAATAGAAACTATCATGGCGCGCCTTGCGCAGCAAGACACAGCCTAAAAAGCGGCGACCGAACAAATCGCAGCGCTTGCAAAGATCTTAGGCCCCCTCGCTGCGAACGTAGAAGCTTCGACGGCACAGTACCGAAGACATCTGTTTAACACATAAAGGGCGACTGATGCAGCACCAACGCAGACCGCAAATCAAGATGTCGCCAACGGTGACGCGGCCCAAACCCCCGTCAGCCTCGATGCGCAGACGATAAACGAACTCGCCGCGCTGAAACAGTCGGTGCTGGATATAAGCTCCAAGATCCATCATGTCACTACGTCCGCCCCTCAGATCGAGCGGGTCCTAGCAGAATCTCTCCGGACACCATTCACCGAAAAGATAGCGACGATCCGCCTCCGAAAGATGGAAAAGCTCCGCCTTCCAACCTTCGACGGTATCTCTGACCCCTCTGCCCACGTCACGTCCTTCAATATCGCGATGCGACGCGCAAACCTCTTTGATGAGGAAAAAGACGCAGGCTTTTGTCAACTCTTCGTCGAAACCCTAGAAGGTATCGCTCTCAACTGGTTCACTGGTCTTCAGGAGAACTCTGTTGATAGTTTTCACGATCTCTCGACGGCTTTCCTCAAAAAATACATCATGTTCCTCGACAAGAAGCCACCGCCACGGATCTTTGGAATCTCAACCACGCGAATGGACAGAGCTTGAGAGATTTTATGGAGAAGTTCAAATCCAATGTCGCGAAAGGAGACGTGCCAGATCATATAGCCGTGGAGTCGTTAATGAACACCCTCCACATTAAGTCACCATTTCGGGCCGACCTTTACCGATACCCGACGAGATCCGTACCAGACCGACGAGATCCGTACCAGATGCCATCGCATGATCCAATAACTTCATCCGAATGGAGGAAGATACTAAGGCCAAGGCGGCCAAAGAAGCTGCAGGGAAACAAACCCCCGCCCGGACGAACGACGCTCGTCAAGAACCGCGCCAACATTCCACGAGTGGCAAGCCTAACCAGAGGAAGGGCTACATGAATGCTATAGAAGACGCCGAACCATCGGGCTCCGCCGTGATGGCGCGAGAGAAGGGGTGGAATCATTGGGATCGAGACACCAGCCAGCCAAGGTCTAGCTCCCCTGAACCAGCAAGCTCGAACGCCGTCGAGCCAAGTAAGTGGTGTTCCTATCATGAGGTCAAGTCACATGATACGAAGGATTGCAAAGTCTTATACGGACACTTCCTCAAATCCATCGAAAGCGGGAAAATCGAGATTGAGTCTCCGCAGAAGCCGAAAAACAACAAGAGTTGGAGCAAAAACAAAGAGAAAAAGGTTCAGAAGTCTCAAACAAAAGCCCCTCAGAGAGAAGAGCAAACTAATCCAGAGAAAGCTACGGTAAACAACCTCAACCTCGAAGGCGAATCAACTGATGAAGAACCACCTAAGAACCGGCGACGAGTTGAAGTAATACTCCCCCGACAGGCTGATTCCTCGGATGACGAAATTCCACCGGTACCAACGGACTTGCGCGAGAAATTGGGTAGAAAAACGGAGTCCAAGGATCTACGTACACTTCTGAAGCGGAAGGCCGAAATGGTACAAAAGAACGAGGCAGATCTCAGGACGTCCCTCGACGAGTCTAAAGCAAGAAAGACTACCCACGACGGAGTTGCCCTACACCATCAACCTCAGCCCGCAGATTTACGTGAGCAGATCAATTCCAAAGCCGAAGACTTGCACGCCAAGCTTGGTCAGTCCAAGCAACGTGATTTGCGACCATGCCTTGAAGCGAAACGACACGCGCAACGGGAGTTGATGAAGGTTACGAACACCCCGCACCTCAACGTCATAATGGGTGGTTTACCCCTTGCGGGGACTCAGTAAGAGCAGTTAAAGATTACAGGCGACAAGCAATAACCGCCCAAAAGTGGCCTCTGCAAGTCGAAGCAGACCACCAAATCTCTTGTTCGGCGGCCGACACTCACGGCATCAGCATGCCGCATAATGACCCGCTCCTAATCGATATCGAAATTGGCGAATACCAGGCCACGAAGGTTCTCGTCGACACAGGCAGCTCAGTCGACCTCATCTTTCGGGACACGCTCGACAAAATGGGAGTCGACCTGCGAGACATGAAGCCCTCCTCACGTACTCTCACGGGGTTCAATGGTTCCTCGGAACAGATGATTGGGACAATTCGTCTTCCAGTTTACGCAGGTGACGTGACTCGCACCGTTAAGTTCTCTGTTATCCGAGCTAAGGCACCCTACAACGCAATCCTCGGAACGCCATGGTTACACTCCATGAAAGCCATTCCCTCCACCTATCACCAATGCGTTAAGTTCCCCGTGAAATATGGAACGACGCAGACGATTCGCGGGGACCAACGGGCCGCGAGGGAGCTCCTTATCGCCGCAGTCAAGCTGCAACAATCACCTTCTCTCGTCAACGCGGTCACCAAACCGATACATAAGATCTACCCTCAGAAGGAAGAAATCCGCATCAGATGGAAGAAATCCGCGAGGTTCCCATCGATGGAGCCGACTCATCGAAGGTCGTGCGCATTGGCGCCTATCTCTCCGACGACCTGCAGTCATTAATCATTCCTTTCCTCAAAGAAAATGTCTCGACCTTTGCATGGGTAACTTCTGATATGAAGGGTATTGACCCCGCAGTAACATCCCACGAGTTAAACGTCGATCCAACGTTCAAGCCTATTTGACAGAAGAGACGAAAGCTCGGACCCGAACGGTCCAAAGCAGT
>NC_027752.1:38963346-38963984 GCF_000695525.1 Brassica oleracea var. oleracea
AGACAGTTACCCTCTCCCGCATATCGACCGTCTGGTGGAGTCGACTGTCGGCAACGAGCTCTCGGATTTGAACAAAGCATGTCCAAAAGACAGTTACCCTCTCCCGCATATCGACCGTCTGGTGGAGTCGACTGCCGGCAACGAGCTCCTAACATTTATGGACACTTTTTCCGGATACAATCAAATCATGATGCATGTGGACGATCGCGAGAAAACGGCGTTCATAACAGACAGAGGGATGTACTGTTACAAGGTCATGCCTTTCGGCCTAAAGAACGCATGAGCGACTTACCAACGTCTGGTCAATAGAATGTTTGCCGACAAACTCGGCAACACTATGGAAGTTTACATTGATGATATGCTGGTCAAGTCACTTCGCGCCAAGGACCATCTCAACCATCTACAAGACTGCTTCAAAACGCTGAACGAGTACGGGATGAAGCTCAACCCGGCGAAATGCACCTTCGGCGTCACGTCTGGAGAGTTCCTAGGTTACATTGTCACCCAGCGAGGCATCGAGGCAAACCCAAAACAAATAACGGCAATCCTCGATCTCCCTAGCCCGAAGAACACCCGCGAGGTTCAGCGTTTAACCGGAAGGATCGCGGCACTAAACAGATTCATCTCAAGATCCACAG
>NC_027752.1:38968005-38971990 GCF_000695525.1 Brassica oleracea var. oleracea
GGATGACGGAACCGGAAACGAGATACCCAACCTTGGAAAAGATGGCCCTCGCTATCATCACTTCGGCAAGAAAACTCAGATCTTATTTCCAATCGCACACTATCGAGGTGCTCTCCAACCAGCCCCTCAGGACGGTAATGCAAAATACCAACCAATCAGGAAGGCTAACAAAGTGGGCAGTCGAGCTTAGCGAGCACGACATCATGTACAAAAACCTCACAGCGGCTAAGTCGCAAGTCCTTGCTGACTTCCTGATCGAGCTAACGCCGGAGTTAGAACAAGATCTTGTGCTGCCAAGTCTGAACTGGATACTGCACGTACATGGGTCATCTACGAACAAAGGCTCAGGGGCAGGCGTACAACTCCAGTCAACAACAGGCGAACTAATCCGACAGTCGTTCAGTTTTGATTTTCCGGCATCCAACAACGAAGCCGAATACGAGGCTCTCATCGTAGGCCTTCGTCTCGCCAAAGCAGTAAAAGCTAAACGGATCAAAGCATACTGTGATTCCCAACTCGTGGTAGGTCAATTCCTTGGAGACTACGACGTCAGAAGATGCTTACTTAAACCTCGTCAAAGGTCTTACACATGTCAAAGGTCTTACACAAGATTTCGAGTTCTTCGAGCTAACGAAAGTCCCTCGCGGAGAGAACGTATGTGCGGACGCACTCGCAGCCCTTGGGAGCAAACTACACGACCAGGTGAAAAGAACAATCCCAATACATAGGATTGAAAAGCCAAGCATCAGCCCACCGACGGAACAATTTGCCATTGCAGCATCTGTTACCGATGCCATGGTAATCGATGAAGGGGAACCTCGCGCAACGGAAGGGCTACTCGAAGATTGGCGAACGGAATTCATCGCTTACCTTTCCGACGGAACACTACCTACAGAGAAATGGGAAGCAAGGCGAAGGACGCAGTGCGCATTATGTCGTCATGGATGGAACACTCCATCGATGGACTGCAACCAAAGAACTCCTTAGGTGTATCTTTGGAGACGAAACAAGGCTGGTCATGGCTGAAACACATGAAGGAGCAGCAGGCAATCATTCAGGAGGACGAGCTCTCGCACTAAAAGTGAAAAGCCTCGGCTTCTATTGGCCAACAATGAACGCAGATTGCGAATCCTATGTCAAGAAATTCGATAGGTGCCAGCGACAGGCTTCAACCATACACAGCCCGACAGAATTGCTCCACACCTTGACAGCGCCATACCCCTTCATGAGATGGGGAATAGATATAATCGGGCCAATGTCGAGTTCTCGACAGAAGAGATTCATCGTAGTCTTGACAGATTACTTCACCAAATGGGTGGAAGAAGAAGCCTACGCCAGCATTACCGACAAGGAGGTGCAGAAGTTCGTCTGGAAAAACACCATCTGCAGGCACGGGCTCCCGTATGAGATAGTCACGGACAACGGATCCCAGTTCATATCCCACTACTTCAAAGAGTTCTGCGACAGATGGAGGATTCGGTTCAACATGTCCACACCGAGAAATCCGCAGAGCAACGGTCAAGCCGAGTCCACTAACAAGATAATCATCGACGGAATCAAGAAACGACTCGACTTGAAGAAGGGTTGTATTGCTTCGAATCCAAAACTACCAGCACCAAATCGAAAGCTATTACAATAAGGAGGTTAAGTCCCGCCCCCTCGAATTGGGAAATCTGGTCCTCCGGAAGGTGTTCGAAAACACAAAGGAGTGGAAAGCCGGAAAACTCGGAGCCAACTGGGAAGGACCATACAAGATCATCGAGGTAGTGAAACCTGGAGTCTACCACCTTGAAACCTCAGCCGGCGAAACGGTACCACGAGCCTGGAACTCAAAGCACCTTCGCCTCTTCCACAACTGAAAAACAGCAAAGACAAGTGAACGACCAACGGTCACGTTCACTCTAAAAAAAAAAAAAAATCGAGTAAATGCGCTCCCAGCCACTTTTACTCGGAAAAACAAAGAACTATGAATGGCTTGATCTTCCGAAAAGGAAGTGCGTAGGCAGCCTTAACGGGTCCAGCTATAATAAAAAAAACAAACACACACTTCCCCGAGAAGTTGCGCAACTCATGCGATGCCTACATAAGATTTGCCCCGGCACTTCGAAACAAACGTACCGGCACTCGCACCCCACAGCCGAGTATGTCCTGATCAGACACATACTCGCGGAAATACGGTCGTATCACAGTATTCACTGATGCGTCCGAAATGATGACTCATATCCATTTCGTAATTTACTAAGTAGGGTTTTTGGCCGACCGAACACTTAGAAATTATTCTGAAAGTCGAGGTAGGAACCGTTATCATTTGAAAATTTATCTTTCACGGTCTGAAGTTATCCAATTTTCACTCGAACAAATCAGAAAGCTTGATAAACGACCCAACGACACCTGATCAACGAGTTATCGAGTTCACAAGCCCGTACGAGTCAACGTTGAGAAACAGCTATATCGCTGTCGCGATACGGCATGAATCACAAATTCTACGATCGTTCGCAGTCAAGATATCTGCCGAGTTTCCTACACTTTCTCGGACCGCGACTCCCAGAGTTATTGAATGAACAGGAAGCAATATAAGTAAAGCGGAATTCGCAAACAAGGAGAAACATACGGAGTCTTAATAAACAAGAAACTGCAATGAGTTAAGTCATGATAAATAAAGGAGGGAAGGTTCATCCAAAGCAAAAAAAAAGAGAAAAGAAAACAACAACGAAGTCATTCTTCAGGGTCCCTAGCCTGTTCCTGTGCCGCGGTATCATGGTCGAGAGATGGTTCGGGGAGGTCGGAACGCACCGGTTGACCCGCATCGACGCTTTCAACGCGAGCCATCGCCTCTTCCCCGCGAACCTCAAGCTGACTCTCGGAGGGGTTTGCTTGATCTTCGATTATCTCCCCGCTCTGCGCTCCGTCGACCTCCTCGCCGGCATCAGCTATGTCCGGTTCACGACCCTGACCATCCTCCGAATCAGAAACGGAAGAGTCAGAAATCTCAAGAACGTTGCTCCCGTCCTGGTTCCCAGCAGATTTCGCTCCCCCATCAACGGCTCGCGAGTCAGTAGCGGTCGCACCAGTCTTCGACGAGTCATCTCCCACGGAATGAGAGGGAGCACCAGAGGTTCCAAGACGATCAGCGGGACTGTGGAGAACCCCGGCAGTCCTTGGATCGATCAAGCGCACGTTAGACCCGTGCGGGTCGAGACCCACGAAAGCTCGCATATCGACGAACTGAGATTCGAGGCGAAGCGGAGAAAGAACCAAGTCAGCCTCCGGGATCTCGCCGGGATCAAGCTTCGAAGCTTCCTCCTCGAATTGTTTCTCTCTAGCCGCGAACATGTTGATAGTCTCTTGAGGAATGTCGCGTCCGCCGGCCTTTAAGGCCTCGAGGCAGCTCTTGGTCCCGAACGCTTGACTTTGGAGTAACCGCGCCGTGTCAAAAGGTCCACAATGGGTCCACCACTCGCGCAGATTCCCAAAATGCTTGTTGGATTTTGCAATCATCTCGGTCTCAACCCTCACCCTTTCCTTCGTGACCTCGTAAATCCGCGAATCCCTAAGGCGGTCCAGCTCTTTCTTGTGCTCTGCGGCCTTGGCTCCTATCTCCTCCATAAGATTGGCCTTCCGCAACTCCAGAGCCTCGATGGTGGAGCGAGCAACGGAAATCTCCTCTTCAGCTGCGTCGGCTCTCCTCTTCTGAGCTTTGCTCCGAGCAACCGCGCGATCCCTCTTCTCAGCCATCCTCTCGAACTCCTCCTGCCACTCTGCCTTCCTTCGACGGAGGAGTCTGCTCTTACTCATCACCGTCTTCTTCAGCTTCTCTGACTCAGCAAGCGCTTCCTTCAGCGCAGAGTCGTATTTCTCGATGACGAAGTTTGAAACCCCGTCACACTGCGAGACACGAAAACCAAAGAATTTGACAAAGAAAATGAGTATGTAATAGGAAGAACAAAAGAACCGAAGGAAAATCTTACCAACAACTTGGTGCGAG
>NC_027752.1:38972137-39006611 GCF_000695525.1 Brassica oleracea var. oleracea
CACCGTCTTCTTCAGCTTCTCTGACTCAGCAAGCGCTTCCTTCAGCGCAGAGTCGTATTCCACGATGACGAAGTTCGAAACCCCGTCACACTGCGAGACACGAAAACCAAAGAATTTGACAAAGAAAATGAGTATGTAATAGGAAGAACAAAAGAACCGAAGGAAAATCTTACCAACAACTTGGTGCGAGCGGCGTCGACATACTCATCCTTGAAGATTAGGTCAGCGACCGGCGGAAAGGGCTTTGGGCCGCACTTGATCTGGCTGACCAATTCCGCGCATTTGTGAGGAGCGTAGACGAGAGGAGTTGGCCCGTCATACTCAAACGAAACACGGTCAAGAAATTCGACTCTCAAAGTCTTCCTTACGAACAGAATACCACCAGTCGATGGACCGGGGACCGACTTCCCAGGGTTCGATGAAATAGCAACGGGGAAACTTGGCGCTTGGTCGTCCCTTGCTCGCCGGTTTGCTTCGACTTTTTCTCCTGAAGCGGACCCTCGGGTGAGACGCTTCGAGTTTCATCCGCTAGGGCCAAGTTGAGAGAGGGCCCGTTAGTCGGATCGGATGGAGGAGGGGAGGAAGCGATTCCACTGTCTCGACCCGTGACGCTATCCTCCAAGGATAGCCGCTTCTTCTTCTTTCTCTTCTTCGTCGGCGGCTCTGCACCCTCCGAACGATCGCCTCCCTCTGGAAGAGTCTCGCGGTCATCATCGACAGGCGGCTTGTCATGGGCTCTTTTCTTGCTCTTTTTCTTTTTAGGAGCAGCGGCAACAACAAGCGAGGACTCGCGATGGTCAGAACTCGCGAGATTCACGTCGTCAGTGACCAACTCGCTGGGAGGCACCAACGGCTCGGCACGCGATAAGCCAAGCTCTCCCGCCATCATAGCGCTCAGATCCGGAAGGCCCCTCATCTTTCTTGCTGCGTTGATCTTCTTCTGCTCCTCAACGGTGAACAGCGAAATACGTCTCTTGGTTTTGTTAACCGACAGAAGGTAACTCGAATCCCAATCCCCTGCAAAGGACACGTTAAAAAAAAATAATAATAATTCAACAAGGAGAGAGTAGAAGCCCACAGCGCGACTTATAAAAAAACAATGGACTTACTCCTGGAAATACGGTCGATCGAACGGCGAACCCTCTCCCAAGAAATATTCCCCCAGTGGTCTTGAGCGAGTCTCGCGATAGCACGAGCGTTCGCAAGAAACTCTTCCGGGTATTCACGAGAAGTCGGATGGTCGGCTACAAAGAAAAAATAGAAGGCAGTTAGTACGCGAAGAAATGAAACGAGTTAACGAAAGCGTTCTACCAAGCAAAGTGTTCCACAAGACACGGTAGTCGTCGTCTGGAGGGTCCTCGAAGGCAAAATTGTCGCATTTAACATAGAAGTAGGACCTCTGCCAATCGAGCGTCTTATTAGGATGCCCCCCTATCACGTTGTAGCTTGGCCGCATTTTTATCGATAGGAGGCCATCCTCCAATGAACTCACGGACGTCAATTCTTCAAAGGTACGAACGTATCGATCTCGGCAGCCATAACCAACAAAGCAACTGCAATACGCCACAAACAATTCAAAAATTGACTTATCGCTGCATCTCGGCGCCTCGCGTATGCCGTGACTAGTCGGGGAATTGGGAACCAAAGCTTTGTATCGTCACGAAAATAGGACTCATAGACGTATTGATACCCAACCGGCGGCGACCAAGGCCTTTGGCTCGCCGAAGGAATCAAGAAAGTCACCCCAAATCCCCGGCGCTCCCTCAGAAGCCTCTTCACGCTGTTGGGCGTCGATTGCGTCTTCATAACGTTCTCCCAAGCCTGACCTCTCACATCCGGAGAGCGCAGATACTCGGGAGCTATCGCCGGCAGCTCTTCGAAGATTTCCCCAGGATAATAACACGTCGGCGTATAGTGAGCAGGAAGGACTCCGTCTCTCGCACCGCCAGAACCGTCTCTATCGCAAGCCTGCGGCTCGGCTTGGTTTCCCCTTACAGACGACATATCGCTATCTATATTACAACAACAACCTAGAGAGAGAAGTGGAGGGAAAGAGAGAGAGCGAGTACCTGGATAACGTGGAGAAGAATAGGGGAGGAGAGAAACGATCAAGTATTTATAAGGGAGAGATGGGGTACTTCCCCGAGGCGTCATCATGATACCTACGTGGGCCTGGGAACAGTATTTTAGCCGCCTAGGAAACCGAAGCGTCGATTCGGTTTCCCGACATAACCGGCCCAACTCCGAGTCGAACCAGCATCTGGGGCAAAATCGGATCTAACCAAACCAAAGCCGGTTTGGTTAGACTTGATCAAACCGCGCGACAGAGCGAAATACTTAACGATGCCTCGCGATGCCCAATCCGGCAATTTATCTTTGAGGCGACCCGTCTGTCCTTCCAAGCCATTAACCTTCTAAATTCATCAAGATCAACGAGACGCTCATCTCGATGAACTGGGGGGACTTACTGTAGAGGGTGGATTCGACATCCCTCGAGGCCCGAAGAACAGACGGCCCAGCCCACTCAGAACGAAACGGTGTCTCGGCTCGACGGTTCGAAACGCGCGTCTAAGCATCCTCGACTCAACGGCTACTCGAGACAATGTGGGCTTCTCGGCCCATCGAGTCAAAAGCCCACGGAGACGACGCAAACTAGGTCATGGGAGAGTACGAGGTCAACTATATAAAGGGAAGGGAACACAACGAGAAAGGGATCCGATATCACTGATACTCACTGGGCGGCTAGATTAGGGTTTTACCTTTGTTGTCTCGCCTTGTTGTATCTCTCCGGCAAAGCCTTCGAGGCTCCGGCACCTTTCAGTTTATATATTTCCTTTCCTTGTAACCGACGAAACACTCTTCTGATCTATAATAAGACGTCTTTGCTTAAACCCACATCTAAAATCGAACGTTCTCTCGTTCCGTACCGTTTCCCGATCAAACAAGTGTCATCTCACTCTCAGAGAATCCAGCTTGTGCAAACCCGTGCCAACTTTCTCAGAGAATCTGTAATGGAGAAGCAGAGAGGCCTGGACGCTGAGTTTGCGTTCGCTAAGACTCTGGCTCAACGAGGAGATGCGTTGTGTATCAGAATTTTTTTTTTTTTTTGCTAACATGTATCAGAATCTTTTACGTCAAGAAGCTTTTGAATTTGAAGTAGTCGGAGACGATCTGGTACGACTTCTTCTCAGGCTTACAAGGAGTATGATGTGGCTAGCAGCAGTAGATGCGAATAATAATGGTAGGGGTCACAATTGGAAAGAAATAAAAGTTGAGGGGCAAAAATCAAATTTTCAGTTTTTTCCTCCCTTTTTTCTTTCAACTTAAGTTTATTAAACAAATCACATTATTATATAGAGATTATTAGTTCACCATTTTCTGATAATTCAATGAAACGACGGCCAAAAAGTTAACCACTTCAATATATGTATTTTTTTTTTGGTGTCGGCTACATTTATCATTAAAATTCAGCAGATTATGTGGTTTAAGGGCCGTGGTTTCAAGGAATTAACTAACTAAAATTTGAGTGAGAAAATATTATTTTTAATACTTAGATCGATTCCTTTTCATGATTTCTTTTTTTTTCAGTTTAGTCCTTTAATTCTACAATTTTTCTTTGAAGTTCATACAGTACAGTACCCCAGGAAATAATGAAACAGAGCATTTGCAATCCACACGAGTTGCTAGCACGTGTGAACCACTGATTAATTATTGACTTGACGACGTCAGCTAACAATGATTAATTGAGAAGAACCAACAACAAACAACTGGGGAAAATCAATTAATAAGAAACGGAAAAAAATTGTTGCTCAAAAAAAAAAAAAAGAAACGGAAAAAATTAGCCACTTGCGCAGCTCTGACTCAGTTTAACGCCGAGCTCTCTCTCTCTCTCTCTCTCTCTCTCTCTCCCGGCGATTCTGTTCAGCTCTTGGAATTGGAACGGCCCAAGCTTTAGACTCGCAGGTGAATACTCTCTGCATTGTATTATCTTTCTCCTTCATCTTCGTCTCTGCTTCTTCTTCAAGCTTTTGCGTTGTTTCTCCTCTCTTTGCACCGTATGACTTTCGTCTAGCTTCGTTGATTGAACATTGACTTTACGTTTTACTTTTTCGATCGTAGATTTCTCAAGATTCGCCTCAATCTTAGTTTCTCTCTACTTCAGAGCAAGCAGCTCCATCATTCGGATCATCGAAGGTTCGCTTAGCTTCGCCGATAGTAAGTTACTCGCTGCTAAGATCTCGATCTTGAAACTGGAATTGATTTCTCTCGAACGAACGAACAAACGCGATCTCATTGATCAAATTCGAATTCGAGAACGTAGCGGTTAGTTAGGAAACAAGCACTTTGACGAACTTCGATCACAACAAGCGAAACTACATATAAATATCTGAATCATACTAATTTGATAGCATGCTGATGATTGATTTCTAATTCTTGCCGTGTTAGGATATTGATGATGCTATTGTTGTAATCAAGAAACTATGGAGGATCTACGTCTATCACCACTGCGACTAGGTAGCTTCAAGTCGTCACCTCCAAGGGGCTCACCTACATTCAGGAGAGTACATTCTGGCAGGACTCCACGTAGAGAGGTCAAAGCTAATGGCGGAGCTCTTCAGTGGTTCAGAAGTAACCGGCTGCTCTATTGGCTGCTTTTAATTACTCTCTGGACCTATCTTGGATTCTATGTTCAGTCTAGATGGGCGCATGTTGATGATAACAAAGTTGAGTTCTTGCGCTTTGGGGGCAAACTTAGGGAAGATGTTTTGCATGTGGAGCAGAGTAAACGAGTAGTGGATGGTACTAATGTAGTACATGTGGATGTTAATAAGAAGATGCATGTGGCTCTGGCCAAGAAAGAGGATGTCACACCTAGGCGAAGCTTGAGTGCCAGGAGGAGGAGAAGGAGAAAGGCTGGTCGTAGCTCACGTAGTAAGACTCAGAAGGTGAGAAAAGTTGTGGAGGACTTGGATGAGCAAGATCCAGAGCTTCCAAAGACGAATGTTACCTATGGTAAGCTTTTTGGTTCTTTTGGATCACTAGAGGATAAGATTCTTGAGTGGAGTCCGCAGAAGCGATCAGGGACGTGTGACAGGAAGTCAGACTTTAAACGCCTTGTTTGGTCGAGGAGATTCGTCCTGCTTTTCCATGAGCTTTCAATGACCGGTGCTCCAATCTCGATGATGGAGCTGGCTTCCGAGCTTATGAGCTGTGGCGCAACGGTCTATGCGGTGGTTCTGAGCAGAAGGGGTGGTTTGTTGCAAGAGCTCATAAGGAGAAGGATCAAAGTGGTTGAAGATAAAGGAGAACTCAGCTTCAAAACCGCCATGAAAGCAGATCTTGTCGTTGCAGGATCAGCTGTTTGTGCTACATGGATTGGTATGCTGATTCTTTGACATCACTACTTACACGAACTTATTTTAATTTTTCATGTTTATAAATGTGTACTAGCTCATTCAATACATGTTTTCTTGAATCTTCTTTTCTCGCAGATCAATACATGGATCACTTTCCAGCTGGTGGAAGTCAAATAGCTTGGTGGGTAATGGAGAACCGGAGAGAGTACTTTGATCGGGCAAAGCCTGTACTTGACCGGGTGAAGCTGCTTATTTTTCTATCTGAAGTACAGAGCAAACAGTGGTTAACATGGTGCGAAGAGGAGCACATAAAGCTTAGGTCTCAGCCAGTTATCGTTTCGCTCTCTGTTAATGATGAGTTGGCTTTCGTAGCCGGGATTTCCAGTTCGCTGAATACTCCAACACTGACCACAGAGATGATGAAGGCGAAAAGACAAGCACTACGTGAATCAGTCAGAAAGGAATTTGGTTTGACAGATAAAGATATGCTTGTGATGTCTCTTAGCAGCATTAATCCGACGAAAGGACAACTTCTTCTCCTTGAATCTGCCGCCTTGGCACTAGAAAGAGCAAATGAACCAGAACAAGTTGCTAAAGGTACTCAGTCCAAAATCAAGAACCTCAATGGCATCAAGAAAGAAAAGATTAGTCTTTCAGTCAGACATCGGTTAAGAGGTTCAGCAAGAAAGATGAAAATCAAGTCTCGTGTTGTTGATAATCCGTCTGTTCTGTCTGCCACCGGTAAAAGGAAGCTGCTGTTCTCTGCCAACGTAACACAGAAACAAGACCTTAAGCTTCTTCTTGGATCAGTTGGGTCCAAGAGCAACAAAGTTGCATACGTTAAGGAAATGTTGAACTTCTTGTCAAAGAACGGAAACTTATCGAACTCGGTTGTGTGGACTTTAGCGACCACTCGTGTTGCCTCACTATACTCTGCAGCAGATGTCTACGTAACAAACTCCCAGGTAACGTTTCTTATCTTGATCCTTTTATGGCTTTACATAAAACAGAGCGTTGTTCAAGTCTCGTTTTTGCTTTTGATCAATCTGTGAAACAGGGAATTGGTGAAACATTTGGGAGAGTGACTATCGAAGCAATGGCTTATGGTCTTCCGGTGAGAACAAATGATTTTGATAGACGAAAATGAAATGTTGTTCATCCTAATCATTGTTTTTTTCTTTTTCATGGGACCAGGTGCTTGGAACAGACGCAGGAGGAACAAAGGAGATAGTGGAGCACAATGTGACAGGGCTGCTACACCCTGTGGGGAGGCTAGGTAACAAAGTGCTAGCTCAGAATCTCTTGTTTCTGCTTAGAAACCCATCTACAAGGCTACAGCTAGGAAGCGAAGGACGTAAGAAGGTTGAGAAGATGTACATGAAGCAACACATGTACAAGAGATTTGTAGATGTTCTAGTCAAATGCATGAGACCCTAAGTGTGTACTTGCCCTCGTTTATTTTGCTTTAGTTGTTCATGATCCAGGATAAACAAAACCCAATTCTTATCAAATTCGCTGATATTCTTTAGTTCTGTAAGTTTCTGTATATTCTTTTGTTTGTTACCATTGACACACTTGATTTTGTATCTTACGGAAGGGAAGATAAGAACGAAACCTTAAATCTTTTAAATAACAAATAACAAATCTCTATGTTACTGTGCTTTGATCGTCGCTCTTGAACAAGTGTACGGAGGTGAAGAGAAAAGGGTGATTGGTTTGAGTAAAATAGTCAGAAAAGAATGTCGGGAGTTGAAGTAGCGGGAGCAATCAACCGATCGTACTCGTTTGAATAGGTTAGAAAACTATACGAAGTCAAAGACAATGAAGTGGAAAGGTTAATCAAAAGTGATCAATGCGAAGACCTAATGGTAGTTAAAGTTGCATGCTCTACTTGTATATTATATAACATATTGATAAATATAAAACAGTGCATGCTCAACTTCTCATATAACTATAAGTATAGTACATACATGGTATTGTATTTCCTCAAACGCACCTCATATAGATATAGTACATGGTATCGTATTCCTTCAAACACACCTCTTCCCTTAACTTATACGAGAAGACTTGACCATGCAAATATAATATTCATCCATCACAAGTGAATCTCTGCTTGTGAGCTTCGGTAACTAACTTAACATTTGTGGCCAGTCCAAGAGCTTGGAGAAGACGAATAAAGTACCAAGTAATGTCAATCTGCCACCACTCAAGTCCATGCCTAGCCGAGAACTCAAATGCATGATGGTTATTGTGCCAGCTCTCCCCTAGTGTTACTATCGCCAGCCACCTCCAATTATTTTCGCGACATTCATTATTAACAGCTCAAAAGTATTTAAAAAAAAAACATAATATCTAGACTATAGTCGTGTTTATGAATTACTTCTTACCAAGTGTTCTTGGAGAGATCTCCAGTTTTCCATGGCTGCGTTCCCCATGTATGCGAAGCTGCGGTCATCAGAAATGTGGAATGTAGCACAAATACAGTTCTAACTCCCTGTCACAGATAATTTCTATTGAGATTTAGGAGTAACTATTATTTATATAAGATTAAAAAGAGGAGAAAATCAACAAAGTTACCACTCCCCATACGAGGAAAGGAAAGCCACCGAAGATGTAAAGGAGAAGGGAAAGTGCAAGGTTGTTCAAAATCCATGTTCTTTGTAGAAACCTATAAAAAGGTTGTCTCACTAAATCGGCTGCGTTTTGTTCCCCTCCACACTGTTTATATTACAACTCATGATTTAGACCTACTTATTATTTCAACTGATGATAGAATTAGAACATGTGGATTACTGATTAATTACATTTTGGAGAATAGAACCAGTGTCAAAGATCCATAGGAAATAACTAAACCAAAAACCATGGAGAGGAGTATGAGGATCACGATCTGTATCACTGTATTGGTGATGGTAACGATGATTGCTCACCCACTCTATTGGATCTCCCTGTACATATATATATATATATATATATATAACCAATGTAACATTAAGCTATGCTCACATAACATATTCGTGTAGTGAGTTTAATTTATTGTTTTATTTTTTCAAACCTGAAAAGCAAGTGTGCCACACCAAGCAAAGAGATATTCTAGCCATTTAGGCAGAACAAAACTCCGGTGTGATAGATTCCGGTGATAAGACAACGTGATCCCGGTTCCAGCAATGACACTGAGACCAACCGCTACACGAAAAGCCGACCAGTTGAAGTGAAAAGGTGCATATAGGCTGAGAAGATGAACACCAAGTATCCCTATTGCTCTACTCACATCCCAATAATTCCATCTCCTTTCCCAAAATACTCGCTTCTTTCTCACAACCTCCGAAAATGGTACTTTCCGGTGGCTTTCCTCCGTTAGGGTTGTCTCTCTCAGTGCATCCTCGGCAGTGAAGGTTGGTTTCTTGCAAGCAACAACTAATCTCTTGGTAAAATGGAGTTTTGAGTTAGGTTTGTTATAAGAAGAGAAGATGAGATTGTTAGGGTTGTGTTTTGATGGTGGTCTTGTGGAAAGTATCGCTGAAGAAAAGGGAGATAGTGATTTGAGTGAAGTCGATAGAGAAACCATTGTGTTAGTGCATGTGAGTACTGAGTAATCAACCGGTCGTATCCGTTAAATAGGCTTTTTGAGGTGGAATAGTAGTATTCAACATTGCGTGAGAAACAAGATATTAAAAATGATGAAAGATACTAGTGACTTTTCTTCAAACACTTAATATCTCTCGAGATCAAAATTTTCGTTCTAAGTTAATATTTACATTTGTTCAAAAAAAAAAAAATTTGTTCAAAAAAAAAAAGGTTAATATTAACCTACCCACTCGTAGTAAGTCAATGTCAACACAAACTATTTGATAAGATGATAGTGTTGGAAAATTAGTAGTTTCTTCTCAATGCCGGTCGTCCAAAGAGTTGATATTAACAAATTGAGAGGTGACATTTAGCCCGTGGAACAATACGACATAGACAAATGTTGGAAGGGGACATCAAAGCGCTTCACGTTGGAAGTGGAAGAATGTAGAATGATAAAGCGGAAGACCTTGACTGTTGACCAGTAATACTCAACAGTTAATGCGTGGAAAAACTAGGAATCAACTGATGGAAGATAAACTAGTCACTTTTCTTTCTTTTTTTTGACTAAAAGTCTAAAACTAGTGACTTTTCTTCAAACACATTATCGCTTAAGAAGTTTCATTATAAATTATAAATGATTAGTTTAATAATTAATTGTGTAATTTGTGAAGTCTAGAACCTCTAGTAATGTAATTTAATTTAGCATGGTCTAATGGGAGAACCTCTTTGAAGTTCTTAATTTTTATTTTTTCTAAGTTGAATGATTAGTTTTTATAAAATTTAAACAAATATGACATAATATAAAATCTTAGTGAAATTGGTGAAGAGAAACAAAAGGAAAAAGAAGAGAAGAGAGTAAGCACAATGTGATTTTCATTACACCATACATATTTTTAACTTATGAAGTGACCAACAATACATCAATAGGTAGCATAAACAGAAGCATTAACTTAGTGTTGAGGTGGAAGTGTTCCTTTCATTACAGGTTATCAAGCATAAGCAGAAGCATTAACATCTAACCTGACAAAGCACTTCTACTCAACGAACAACTAGATGACACTAAATTCCATTTAATTCCCAACCTAAACAATTTCTAACAAGCATAAAAAGAAGAGTATACTAATCACTTGCCAATTGAAATGAAAGAGAGATGCTTTGATGATGTTCTTCTTCTGTCCATGGAGTTCCTACAAAACCCAAAAACTTAATAAAGTATACGTACCACACAAAAGAGCTACAAAGTCTCCTTCTACAATGTGATAACACTATTATTCTCATATGTGGCGGATCACATACTGACATACCTGTGACCTGAGGTCTCCTACCAATTTATATGAATCTGACAGGAACTAGGCCTAGACTACCAGCCATAAAACCATAGCTGGAGAACACAAGTAAACAAATATTCATATCTTATAAATATTTAACACATAATTCGTAAGAGTTGAAAGAAACTCCACCACGCTTAGACATTGTAGGAAACAAATAAAAAACGATGAACTTTAGAACTAATTAATAGCAACTAACCCTTGAGATAGCTTCGGGTGAAGGAGTACCAAGCAAATCAGTCATAATATCCAATTGGTGCACCACATTCTTCCCAAGAAACAGCGGCTTCCCCGTGAGCATTTCTGCAAATATACATCCTATGCTCCATATATCAATGGCGGGAGTATACTACAGGAGAGAAAGAAGAGAATATACAATTTAATCCTCAGCTTGTAATGTCATAATAAACATGTAAATGTTACACAGAGAAAATAAAGAATCGGATTTTACTTTGGAGAAGAAAGAGCCACAAAGTCCTGGCGCACGGTCCAATCACCAAAACAGACACCGCGATACTGATAAGAAACAATCAAATAGACATCTCTTTTAAAACCAAACGCAGAAACTGATAAACAAACAATGTATCAAATACTCATGCTATGATCTTATAAAGTTCAAAGAGTTAGCATGAGAGGAGAGATTATAACATTATTTTTCCATCAAGAAGCAAATGATACCATTTCTTTTAAAACCAAAGATTGCTCTCTGCTCTCTCCATCCAAAACCAAATCCCAATTTCAGTTCACGATTGAAACGCAAACGATGCCTCAGTTAATCTCTGCTCTCTGCTCTCGCCTCATCAAGATCACGATCCTCTGAGGATTCGTCACCATCCTCGTCCTACGCCGACGCGGTTAACCAGAACATCATGTGTGAGTTTGCGTTGGTCTCCGCCAACCGTACTTGCTCGCCACAGCTCCGGCGACTATAATCAGAACTCATCTTCTTCTTTTCAGTTTGAATCCAATCGTCTCTTCTCTCTCTCTCTCTCCAAAAGACGATTCGATTTGTCTTGCAAAACCCCTTCGGATAAAAACAGACGACGATTCAAAAGTAGGTCAGTTCCAATACAGACATTTCGATAAGATGATTGAATTTGGTAGTTTTTTCTCTGTTTGTTGGCCGCCCAAAGATTTAAATAATGAGAATGACTAATATATTCTTCCAATCCATAAACTCTCATCATTTTATGATCAGCCCCATTCGGTTAGACTTTTTCTTATCAAAGATGGTTTAAACCCCCGAGTTGACGCTCAAGAGCTGAGATTGCTTAAAAGTAGCCCCAAACAATATCGAACCGACAGATAAAAGCTAACATTGGCAGTCTTGTTATGATTGATGATCCAAAACTAAATCTTCATTTTTAGCATATGTAACCATTTGTTTGTATGTGACAGGAAAAAAAACGTTTGTTTGTTTGTTTCTTTCCAAAAAAAAAAAAAACAATAAGAACAAAAGTTCAACAGCTTCGGTTTCAGGTAAATCATGGTATTTTATTTATGAGAAAGGGACTAACGAAAAATCAAGAACACAAAAACAAGAAGATGGATGATAACAAAAACATCATCAAAGCCCTAGCTCGGTGGTGTCTTGTTCTGCAAGCCATCATGGTATCTTCCAACACCGTGGCTCTCAAGGAACCAGACTACGTAAACATGAACATAACAATACGTAATGCAATGACCGGGCTGCTCCGCCCGGAAGTCGTCTATCGGTGCCAGTCCAGACGCAAAGACTATGGTTGGCATCGATCTACAAAACCAGGAACTCAGTTTTCATTTCAAATCATTCTCATTAAAGGCGAAAGCAAGATACCGGCGATTCACATCTGCCGTTTCCGGTCCGCTTTAGGAACCGCCACACTCGTGATAGAAAACACTTATCTCGACGCCGAGATGTGTCCTAAATCTTCATGTGCTCATGAAGCGACACCGAAAGGGATCTTGTTTAGAGGCCTTGAATGGGATTTCAAAACCGTGTTTCCAAAGCTCAAACCAGTTGAGTATCTAGAATTGCCGTGGACACCTTGGCCAAACAGAATATGAATTTTTCATCATATTTTTTTTCTTTCCTTTTGTATTCATTCTAATTATAGAAGTTCAAAATTCATTATCATAAGAAGTTTGTCCATACCATGCTACATTTATGCGTTGGAGAAACTGTTTCTTATTTTTTTGTTCTGTTAATAATGTTAGTGTTTATAGAGACCCACCAAAGCTCGATTTATTGAGAAGAACTATAGGTTTATTCGCATTAGGAGATGTAGGAGGAGCAGAGTTTGAGAGAATTATTCAACTTCTAGAAGATAATTTATGCAGGGAATTAACTATATATTAAGGATCAAAATTTGAACCGGTTCAAAATTTATACCAACTTTATACCAACTTCACACCTCCATGCGTTAAAGTTTTGGGGATTGCCGGATTGGTTCAAATTAGAACCGGCGAAATTTATTAGTTTATAGAGATTAATATTTTAATGGGATCATATATTTACATAGAATTTTCTAAAAAAATATTATCTTAGTATTTCATCGATTTGTGTCAAATTTTGAACCGACCTAAATTGGAACCGGTGAAATTTATTAATTTATAGAGATTATTATTTTATCGAGTATTAATTTATAGAGGTTCTACTATATATGCAAACAAAATTTAGTTTTATAATTATAAAATTTTACACTCTCATCCGAATATTGTAGTGTATTACTTTTATGAATGAATGATTTTCTCTTTTATTCATTATCCTATTTTGAAAGGTTTGAAATCTCTTAATTTTTAAGTTACATCGTAGAAAATTTCTTTTGTTTTTTATTTATTAGCGGGATATGTAAAGTCAATATTTTCATATCCGACCTAGATACGCAGCAAATCTGTTACCTGTATATAATCTGATTTGCGATAAAATATGATTAAAAATTATTATTAACCCACAATCTGATACTCTGGTTAATCCGTTAAAAACTCGTAAAGAACTGGTAATTTTTTATTTCAAAAAATTAGTAAATTTTGATATACTTTTAAATTGTACATGAAATTAAATAAAATATTAATTTATATTTTTAATGAAAACTTTTACCATGTTGTTAAAAATGAAAAGAATGATCATACAAAAATAATTATTGTTAAACTTCAGTATTAGTTTTTCGTTATTATAATTTTTCCGTTTATTTTGAATTTAAAATTTAAATTATAATAAAAATTATTTAATTTTTTTTATCTTAATATTTATTTAGCCAAAGTCTTAATTTGGTACACAAATTAGTCAAATAAGTTTTTTTGGGAAGTGACAAATTCAATTAAAATAAAATTTCAAGCATTCAGTAATATTTTGTAAATAAAATATAATTATTTAAAACTATTATTTACATTTTCTAAAAGAGTAAAATCTTATAAGTATTATCATTAATCACACTATTTGATTAAAATGAAAAATGTGATACATGTTTATTATTAGAATATGTTGTTAGGCTATCCAATATTTGAAAATGTAGTTAAAATCATCCGACTTTTATTCTAGATCATTTTGGTCCTTTACACTGCAAATAATATTTGAATCATTAGTCATTATTAATAAGTGTAGGAATTATAATAATAGATTTGTATATTATCGATCATCCAGACTGGAACTGTGTTTGCCACCGTGATCATGATCAGTGATTCTTTTTTATAAACTCCTTGACCTCCAAAACTTACCCCTCATATTCACAGTTTTTTTTTTTTTTTGAAAAAGGGCTTTCATATTCACAGTTTTGTAACATAAATACAGCAAAGATGTTTGTATATTATTTCCTTTCCCCCATGACAATCATAATTCTCCTTCGAACGATCGTGTACAAAAAGGAGTCAATACCCAAACTCTTAACCAATCCGGCAATCCCCAAAACTTTAACGCATGGCGGTGTGAAGTTGGTATAAAGTTGGCATAAAGTTGGTATAATTTGGGTTTAAGATTTACGGTTTGGATTTACGGTCTACGACTTGGGTTTAAGATATAGAATTTAGGTTTATTGTCTAGTTTTTGGGTTTAAGGTATATAATTTGGGTTTAGGGTCTAGGATTAGGGTTTAGGGTATAGGGTTTGGGTTTAGGAGTTTGGATTTGGGTTTAGAATTTAGGGTATAGGGTTTAGAATTTAAGATTTAGGGTTTAGGGTTTAGCTGGAAGCGTTAGCGTCGTTAAAATTAGCGTTTTAATTTTTTGTAGCTATTTTTTATTTAATTTAATATTTTTTTAATTAATAATCTATGTGTCATTTTGATTGGTAGTAAACGGTGGACTGAATTTAAAAGTTCACCTAAGTTCTGTCCTTTTAGAATAAGGGATTGCTATAATATTTGGTTGTATATTATGTACGTTGGGTCAAAAATGAATAGGTATAAGTAGATTTTTTGAGGATTATCCTCTTTTAATAGTATAGGTATGAATTTTTCTTTTTGTTTTTGTTACTGAATGTAATAATAGATACTTAAGATTCATCGTTTGTCACATACAATCATAGATATATACCATTATATGTAAAAACACCAAAAAACAAAACCTCTTTAATTTTCATAGCTCGAATAGTACAACAGTTTTGATTTCCGGTGATGACCACATAGTTCTACTATCAATCACTGGTAAGTGCCATTCTTTGTTTCTGAGCTTCTGATGGCAGCTTAACTTCGGTTGCTAATCCAATGGCTTGAAGGAGCCTAACGACGTACCAAGTCATATCAAATTGCCACCATTCAAGGCCATGTCGAGCAGAGAACTCGAAAGCATGGTGATTGTTGTGCCATCCTTCTCCAAATGCTAGAGCTGCTACCCACCTGAAAAAAAATCATAATTCATAGTACAATTATATATATATATATATCTCAATGGATCAAGTTGTTTAAGGATTTGATGGATGATAAATTTTACCAGTTGTTCTTAGACAAATCTCCAGTGTTCCAAGCTTGGTTTCCCCAAACGTGACAAGCTGAGTTTACTAGCCAAGTTATGTGATATACCCATACTATTCTTACACCCTGCAATTAATAAACAAAAACAGAAAAGATTTAGAGTTTTAACGGATGAGACATAAAAGGTCAGGAAAATCAAGTTTTTTCATGTGCCGTTTAGGAAATTGCAAATGTAGTTTACACTTTTAAGCATATGCACAAATGGCATTTTGTCTCTAAATACAAGCAAAATCAAATTCAGTCCCATACACGAGAAGAGTATGAAGCCAGATAGATCAGATATTTTTACTTGTGGTTCTCTGCTTTATTCAACTAACACAACTTGCGTGGCCTAAGGTCAATAACCTAAGTTGCACTAAACGACAAGACAAAAAGGCAAGTTGACAAAGGTTGATCAAATGGAGAAGATTTGGCCGACCAAATTGACTGTCAGCCACACAAAAAAAAGGTGGCGGACTAGTTCTGTTTTGGCCAAGCTAAAACACACATCATAGTCCTAATCTATATCTCGTTCTTGAAATTAACGGAGATGAATTCAAAATGCAAAGTAACATACCATTCCCCAAACGATGAAGGGGAAGCCACCCATTGCGTATAGAGCAGCCGCAAGAGCCACCGGATGCCAAATGTAGGTGTTTTTAAGGAACTGATAGAACGGCTGCTTCTCCAAATCCCCAACATTATTAGGCTCTCCAACCTTGAAAGAAGAAAAAAACATCAGATTGCTCTTTTCCAGACAAATTTTGAGATGAGAAAGAAACAAAACAAATCCTCATTACCCTTTGCGTGATAGTATTAGTATCAAACATCCAATTCATGTGACTGAACCAAAACCCTTCAAGTGGGCTATGAGGATCTTTGTCCGAATCACAGAACTGATGATGGTACCTATGCGTACTCACCCAATCAATCGGATGCCCCTGAAGAAAACAACACACCATCGATTACACAACTCAACATGCCATTCATTATACAGAGGACAAAACTACACTCACCTGAAGAGCCTGAGCTCCACAATAAGCAAACAAGTACTCAAGCCACTTTGGAAGCTTGAAGCTTCTATGAGTAAGATTCCTATGAAACGACAGAGTAATCCCCAAAAGACCCGTGACGATATAAAGCACAAAAGCAACCGAAACAGCTCTCCAATTAAGCTGAAACGGAGCCAAGAGGCTAAGCAAATGCATCGAGACAACCACAGCAACGGCGCCAAAATCCATCGAAGTCCACTCTCTTTCCCACCAAACCGCTTTGTCCGTTTTCTTCTTCACCATCACATCCGAAAGCATTATCCTTCTGTAATCATCTCCCGTCTCCGACGCGGCAGCTGCAGCTGATGCGGCGACATCTCTCTTCTTAAATGCGGAGGAGACGAGGCTCGGGAGCTTGAAAGGAGCGAGCTTTTGGTTGTGGGTGAGTGAGATTCCGACGATATTCAATGGCGGTAGTGTGGTTAGAGGTCGTGGAGGGGAAGAGAGGAAGAAAGGTTTGGGCTTTGTTAAGGGAGAGGTCAGAAGAGACGCCATTGTTGACGTGATAGCCGAGAGAAGGAGAAGATGAGAGTAGTTAAACCCTACATATATACTATGTATAAAATCAGGGTCGGTCTTTTTTGTATGTTCACAAGCTGTTGTGTTGTTGTAGTGACAGAGACGTGTCCAAAGATCTCGTCTTTGTGGCTAAAGAGAGAAGATAAGGTGGTCTAGGGATTTGGATTGCCAATTTGGGGCACTCAACTAAACCACGGATCTTCTCTTTTTGGTTTTGCTGTGATAGTCCTTGATGTTCTTGGCAACTTAACAAATCGCCCCGTTAGTTTAAATTCGGATTCTCTTAACCTGGGCTTAGATTGATAAACCTATAATGGGCTTTACTTTGATTGTGGCCCATTTCTCCTTATCTAATTAAGAAAATTCCAAGAATGTGAATGGGTTCCGACAATTCAAACAAGATATTTCTGTTTAGGAGACTTCAAAGTCTTTGTTTTCATCTGCCAAGAAAAAAAAATCTGTAAAAGATATTTTGTGTCTGTGGTGGTAAATAAACCCTTATCTTGAAGCTATATATTAATTACTCTTCATTCATCCATTTCAAAAGAGTTTTATCATCAGATCGGTTCCCATGGCTGCAGCTGCTAACACCGCCGTTTTTGTATCTCCTT
Source organism: Brassica oleracea var. oleracea (assembly GCF_000695525.1). Classification (NCBI taxonomy): domain Eukaryota; kingdom Viridiplantae; phylum Streptophyta; class Magnoliopsida; order Brassicales; family Brassicaceae; genus Brassica; species Brassica oleracea. The sequence goes on from NC_027752.1 coordinate 38,989,497, forward strand.
CGCAGCCTTTATCCTCTAAACGCAATTTTTGTAAGTCTTATTCTACTTCTTTGTTGTTAATTTGTATACTCAATGATCTATAGCATGTAAAATCTGATGCTTTTTAAAACACATATATAGTGTACAGTTCAACGGTTAGTCCAATACAGAGGAGATTTCCAAGGAGGAAACTTGAGCTGCAAGTAAAAGCTGTTGCCACCACTCTTGCACCCCTCGAAGAGATCAAAGAGTATGTCTTCTTGTTAGTTTGATTGATATAAGAATAAAAGTATAGATTAACATAGTTGATGGTTGATTAATTTGTGTAGATATAAGCTTCCTTCATGGGCAATGTTCGAGATGGGGACAGCTCCAGTGTTCTGGAAAACCATGAACGGGCTTCCTCCAACCGCGGTAAATTTCTCTAGCAATTTTCTCATGCTAACATCAAAGTTTAGGCTCGTTAACTCAAACCTCTTATAAAACTTTCTTAAATTAATTAGGGTGAGAAGTTGAAACTTTTCTACAATCCAGCTGCAACCAAACTCACTCCTAACGAGGACTATGGGGTTGCTTTCAACGGTGAGTTTCTCATACACCATCTCATTAACTTTTATTTGAAAATTTTCCAAATTAGTTGACGCTGGTAACTAAGACTCATTTATGGGGTTTACATAATCCAGTCCTATGGACTAATGAAAATGGAAAGAAATTATTCAACTGGTTACTAATGGTGCAGGAGGATTTAACCAACCAATCATGTGTGGTGGAGAACCAAGAGCAATGCTTAAGAAAGATCGAGGCAAAGCCGATTCTCCCATTTACACTATGCAGATTTGCATTCCTAAGCATGGTCCGTTTTTACATAATCAAAACCAGAGCATTACTAATTCTTATGTGATAAAATAGCTTTATAAGTAGTATAATTTTTTGACATTTTCTTTTTTCTATGAATTATTTTCAGCTGTGAATTTGATATTCTCGTTCACCAATGGTGTCGATTGGGATGGTCCATACAGACTTCAGTTCCAAGTCCCCAAGCGATGGCAAAACAAACCTATCGAGTTCTTCAATGAGGTACTGGACGTACAATCTAGTACTGTTCATTTATTTGTGCATTAACACCCCAAAAAACTCATTAATAGGGTCTAGCTAAAGAGTTGAGCCAAGATGGAGCCTGTGAGAGAGCAATATTTCCTGACTCGAACATAGTTGCAACACGGTGCACTATGATTGCCAACTTGACGGTCGAAGGAGTATGTATCTAACCAACTATATATATACTACAATTCATTTGTTATATACACTTTTTTAACATATTTAAGGTTCTTAACATATTTCAGGGAGATAGATGCAATCTGGACCTTGTTCCTGGGTGCATGGATACAAACTCAGAACATTTCAACCCGTTGGCTAATGTTGATGATGGCTCTTGCCCTCTTGAGTTATCTGATTCTGATGAATAGAACTCATCTTTATTCATGTAAATATATACACACAGATATGTTGGTTTTGGTATTTAATAGTAAAAAAACAAGGTAAATTTTTCTTCGGAGAAAGAATGTGAAAAGTTCTGGTGGCCACGCGCCGTATTTATCTGGGTTAGTAGTGGATTTAAATTCGGGTTTCTTAGAGATCCACGGAACGCCTTGTGCCACCCAACCGCAGATGCGTGGTTCGGTATTTAATAGTATGTTAGTATACATGTAGTAACTGAAATGTCACTCAATGATTTTTATTTAATTATAAAAGAGCTTGATACTTAAAATATCTGACTCTCTTTAGCCACCGACTATTTAGAAATGTTAACATGTTGATCTATTTATTAGTTGAACTAACATACATTAGGGAAACTTCTGAACAACAAAAAGACCGTAAATAAAGTATGATCTATTGCTTTCCGTGGACCAAACTATTAATGAATAATAATCATGGATCGGTGTACCTGTCCCGTTAATTTATACGAAATCCACTTCACCTACCAATGGAAAACAAGACACATGCTCACTAAACATAGTGAAGAAGTACATTCAAAGTTCACTAAGTGGTAGAGCCAATGAGTTTTGGCAGTCTCACCTCACCTTTAACTCCTAACATTGACTTGAATGAAATAGTTGTAGAAAGACCATAAGAAACTCCTATAACTTCGCAAAAACGTACAGGTTTAGTTAGGTTAAACTGCTATCTAATCCTTTTCAGTCAGAATCATCGGAAAGAAAATAAATTTAATTCATTGGACATCAATTAAATTTAATATATGTTCAAGTTCAACTAAACATTTAAAAAGAAAACAAAATTAATTGACTAGCGAGTCTTTAGAAATCAAACTAAAACCATTGCCTAAATTGTGTCTTTTGCTCATCATCTCTTCGTACTTCCCGGCCAACGAGTCAAAGAGAATCCCAGCGCCAACTCCGACCGCAAGATCGATGGTGTAATGTCCTCTCGTCCCGAGCAGCCTTATCGATTGTAATACATTGAGGATGTCAAAAAGCATTGCTAGTCTCAACCTCTGCATTCTCCTCATGTCTAAGGATGCTATCATCGAACCGGCGACGTGACCCGAGTAGAAAAGGAAGAATGAGACGTTTCCCACAGGAAAATCGACTCCTGATCCTAAAAACTCCTGTAAAAAAGTCAAATAATTATTGATGCTTTTGACACTTTTTAATACAACATGTTAACAGCAACGAGACATAGTAATGCCTAATTATGATGATACTACTAATTAACTAACTTAACCCCCGCAAGTTAAAGAAGTAAATACAAACCACTACAATTGCCCTCTCGTTGCTTATAATCAAATTACTGCTTTTATTTCAAATTAAATACTATCGTTTTCAATATACTAGTACTGTATTTGACATCATACTAAATAACTTAACCCTATTCAAAATGAACATAAAATTCATAAACTAATTGTTTTGTGAGATATTAATCTTTAATTAGAGTCCAGGTTATCAAAACATTTGGGTATATATTCATATAAAGTTACAACCTGTTTCCTATACGGTAGTGGCCAAGGGAGAAAATCAGACGCCCAACAATATTTGGCGACTTTACATAATTCATCTATTTTGTTACAACATCATTTAGTTATTATAATCTATATTTTTCATAGAGAGAGTGAGATGTAAAGATTGGGACCTGAGGGAGAGGGAGCTGAGTAGAGTAACCAAGAATACCGCGACAAGTAAACATGAAGCAAGCCGAGATGGTGGCTCGTGGTCTTCCTTCCATCAACCATGTCCATACAATATACGTAGTTTGCATCCCTACGAACACCTGTCTCCCACCACCATCCAAACAAAAGTTTTAAATAGTTAAAAAGTACAAAAGTCAAATCTATCCAATCTCTTCGCATTGCATGTGATCACGTCTCCATATCACCCATGTGTTACTTTTTAATGGGTTTTAACTTTAAAGTTATAAAGCATTCTATTATACTACTATAGTGCAACTATTTCGTTATAAAGAAACAAACAAACAAAATGGCAGTTGTTAAAAAGAAGATTAGACTTAACTACTAAACAAAGCGATTACATTAAATACATTTGTGTCCACTAGTTTATCTACTAACACCATTATTCCACTCTTAGGAAATTTCATTGCATGTTGATGTTTACAGTTGACAGCAAAATTCCAGCTGGAGAATTAATCACCTCACAAAATAAAGGAAAAGATCTGAGATTTGTTCCCATCACTACCACAATTTAATTTATTTGACTAATTCAATAATTTATTACTTACGATTTAAATGATAAAGAAAAAAAAACAAAAAGTTAGGTGAGGCATGAGGAATTGATGATAAATCATTTAATAGTTGTTTTAACCCCTAAGTTAATCTCTCTCTCTGCATACCGTGTTTAGTGCGGCTAAAACGGTGTTAAGACCCGGTGAATTTGCCAAGACGCTGTTCAGAGAGCGCGTGGCCACAAACCCAACATCGAACGGCTCAGACCTCGCGGGAATCATCTGAAGCGTATACTCGACGCCCATGAAGAACAGAACTCCAACCGCGAACACACACGGTATCCAATGGACTCTCGCCACGTAGATAGCGTCACGCGCCGTCCATGTCATAAACGACGCCTTTCCTCCTCCATTGGCGTAGCCGTCGTCTGTTTTCTTAACAATGTTGTTCTCCATTGATGGGACGGTTCCGTCAAAGGCGACGTCGTTAGAGTGATGTCCGTTAAGAGAGTTAGATCTGCGACGGAGAGGGACGCCAGTTTCAGTTGACATAAGCGTCAGAGATGGGTTATATAAGAGGCAGAGATTTCGAAGGAGGTATTGTTTTATATTTTGTGAACTGTGGAAGGAAGATTGTTTGGTCTACAAAAATTCATACGAAAACGATGAGTATTGAGTTTCGAGAGCTACGTTTACGCAAAGTCTTTGCCTTATTATTTTTTTCTCTGTTTTCTCTCTTTGTTGGGCTTTACTTTACTTTTGTACCAACATGTTGTTAAGTTCTTTTTATATGTTAAGTTTGATATTTTAGACGACCAAATGAAATGTTCCCTAATTTTTATATGTCAAGTTTGATATTTTAGACGACCAAAAGAATTGTTCCCTAATTTTTATAATAAATATTGTTGTAAAGTAAATTTTTTGATACAAAATAATTATTGTTATAGAATTTTAATGCAAAATTTATCGATTTTCTATGCTTTATAAATATTTATATTTTCCATTTTATTTTTGATTGGTCAAAAATATGATTAAATGTATACTTAATGATATTTTATTTGGAAAATATACAAAATCTGTGTAAACAAATTTAAAATGACACTTAAAATAAAATGAAGAGATTATAGATATAAGACTATGAGATTCTCTCGTTACTAAAATAATTATAGTTTTCAGACAAAAACATGTTAGTGGTGTGTGTATGCATATTAAGTGCTAACAATGTGTATATACTCTAATTCAAGATTATGGAGAATATCAAGAGATTTGATGCTTCGTTGTATGCATCAGACATTAGTTTATTCAACTGAGTATTATATTTTATTTTTTGGGCGCAATCATCTTTGACGCTTTTTTAAGATAAGTATTGAAAAAAAAAGATTTAAGTTTTTTTAGTTCTCCAAACCGCGAAAGCCTCTGATTAATCATCTAGTATCGACAATAAATAAGTCTAAGAATTTTATATAAAAGTTAGATACTCACATTATCTAATCACACATATAAATAAATCTAAATGGTAGATTTCAAACTTAAAACGTTTGCTGTCAAAAAAAAAAAAAACTTAAAACGTTTAGAATCTTTCTGGAACCCACCGTACCACCCAAAATCATATCGGTGGTTTAGAGGGTGTTATTGAATTGAGTTATTTTATAGAATTGAGTGGAATTTAAATCCATACCTAAATTCAGTGTTATTGGATTGAGTATTTGGTAAATAAAATTTAAATCCATTGAAAACCAATGTTATTCGATATTTTTTAAATTTAATTAGAATTCAGTTATGGTGAATTTTAATGGAATTCAATGTATCTTTTTAACTAAAACAAATCCTATTTTTTTTATCAATACTTTGAAAAAAACGAGACTTGGATATCTTTTCCATCAAAGTACTTGCATACTTAAATTCCAATACTTATTCCAATTACCCAATTCGGGACTAAGTATTGAACTTCCACAATGTAGTAAACGAAAACATAGAAGACGTTTATAGTAGGTATGCATATAAACATAATCGGTTATAGAATAAACTCTGAAATTTAGTTGTATAGAAGAATTTTAAATTTTATAGATTCATACAGATTTAAGATAATTATTTAAATTCTCAAAGGTATACAAAATGTAAATCATGTAATTGTCTACATATTAACGAAACTCAAGGCGATGGTGATTTTGTATGTTTTTCACACAAACTAGACTACTACGTGCCTGTCTAATCACTCAATCAGACGGGTTTGTCTAAAATGGTCTATGCTTGGATTTGGGCCATTGTTGATGTTTCTTTGATTCATTATTTCTTAACTTTAATAAAAAGTATCGACGTACAAATAGATCTCACAATAATATAGATTCTGATTTAGAATTATGCACTCACCACATCCATCAATTTCCAGTTTCTTTTTTTTTTCTCAGTAAAGACTCAACCATACGTAAAGTGTGCAGTTATTAAGTCATCATTTACAAAGTTACAATAATAAAGCGGCTGTGTGAATAAATAACATATGTCGACTAAAAACACATTAAACAACGTTGTTAAAACTATCCATATACAAACTTGTAATGAACTTTTCTTCTCTTTTTTAGCACATCTTGTTATGAACATTCGTTATTTTTATGGTACTGCATATTATGGTCTCACAATATATATACTTGGTGATTCTCCCATGGTCATGAACGTGCGACATTATAATTAATTAATATTTACTTTGCTTTTAAATAAATTTACAATTTATATGTATAATTTATATTATTTTAATTAGACATATGATTTTGGGTATGTTATATCTAGTCAGTTTGGTTGTATTTTGAATCAACAATCAATTTGTTTATCACTTGGGTATATTGAATTGCAAATAAAACTATAATATATTATTATAAATATAGTTAATTTTTATTAAATTTTTATTTGCATTTAGATTGATTATTTTCTTAGATATGTAAATATATTTTGGTAAGATTATATATAACGTAATATATATTGTGCTTAGAATAATATTATAGATATATATATATATATTTAACTAGCATAAAAAGTAAAGACCAATTTACTTATTTTTAAATAACTTTAAATTAAATTTATGATAAATTTAAATTTAATATAATATCAAAACTTTGTTTGTTAATCTAATTGGATGGTGTAAAAAATTATTCAGTTTTCAATTGGAATTCAGTTTGAGATACCAATAAAAATATTATATCTAAGTGTTAAAGTTCATATAAAATATGTAGAAAAATAATATTTTTATATAAAGAATAAGAAATATTTTAACTAGTTTTAAATTGATCATAATAATTTTATATTTAATACTGAATATTAAAAGAGACATGTAAACAATAATTTTATATTTAATACTGAATATTAAAAGAGACATGTAAACACATCTAGAATATGATTTGAATTTAGTCAAAAAAAAAATGCCAAGCCATCCCATGTTATCAAATAATAAAAAATTTACATATATACGACTTTTAATTTCTGCCCAATAGGCTTTCGGAAGGAGACTAATATAAATAGTAATAGATATTTTATCGTCAAAATAAATATACGCGTCACGCGCGTCTGTGTATGTGTATAAATAGAATCCTTGGGAAGGAGGAGGAGAGAGTGTCCATATCATAATCATTCGTTAATCAAATTGCAAAATCTAACTTCCGCACACCCACAAAGGCCACACACCAAATAAAAAAAATGGAATTAGTTGAAGAGAAGAAGGCTCCAAAAGAAGAAAAGAAGATGGGAGAAAGAAGAGTTGTGGTGGACAAAGCTTATCTATACGATGAAGACAAACCACTTACCGTCTGCAAAACATCTCTCTTCCACACCGGCGATGGTTTCACCGCCTACGACTGTAACGGCGATATCATCTTTAGGGTCGATTCCTACGGTAGAGATAACGACGAGTTGGTCCTCATGGACGCCACCGGAAAGTGTCTCCTCACCGTTAAACGCAAGGTTAAAAACCATTTAATTAACTACTATAAAATTATTATATTAAGTTGATCCATATATCGTCTCTCTCTGGTGGATTATATAATTGTAAAGAAGTTTTATTGAATGTGTATCGTTTCTTGTTCTTGATAATCTTGAATTATTGGTCTAACTTCGATGAATATTATTATTTTTGGTTAGAAAAGGATCTAAAAGAATTGTTTTGAGCTACACAGAATCTAATAAACTATTCGTTTTAGTCGAGTTCTGAGTCAGTCGCTATACCAGTTACTGAGTTAACTCGTTTTTTAATGAACAGAGACCTACTCTGCATCAGAGGTGGGAAGGTTTTCTCGGGGAGAGATCGGAGGGTCAGAAACCGATCTTCAGCGTTCGGAGATCGTCGATAATCGGGCGGTGCACGATGGAAGTAGAAGTATACGACGGAAGCGGAGAAGAGTACACCATAGACGGCGACTTCTCCTTACGAAGCTGTCTCATATACGACACGGAGAAGCGAACCGTGGCTGAGATCAAACGCAAAGTGGACATGTCAACGAACGTGATGCTTGGACGAGATGTGTTCGCTCTCGAGATCAAACCCGGTTTCGACGGCGCTTTCGCGATGGGTTTGGTCCTCGTGCTTGACCAGATCAACGGTGATGATCCCGTTGAGATTGGTGATGAACAAGTACACCCTTTTGTCGAGGATTAGTTTCTCTCTATCTCTCACTTTCACCTCGTCAAGTCTTTGTTCAGGTTTTAAACCAATCGAATCTAATCTTTGGGTTTTGTCAAATCTTTGGATTTGGACATTTGAGGTTGTTTGTATGTCAGTCATTAATGTTGTTACGTTACATAATATATAGTCTATGTCTCGTGAACTTTGTTGACTATATGTTGATGTTACAAAGTTCTTGTCTTCTTTTTAATTCATGTATACATGCATTATATCAGAAATTGTTCAAAAAACTTTTTAGATCTCGAGAGTTTCAATTGCGTCGTAAAAAATTAACAATTTGATCATGTGTTGTATAAACTTATAAGCTTAATTAATATATGGTGTTGGCTGCAATACCGACCTATCGACGTATACTAACTAATCTTTACTAAACCACGTAACGTGTAATGTACATATGTGTAGGCAAGTGGAATTTTTATACATAAGTCTAGTGATTCGTGAATATATATTACTATTTGTAGGTGTCAGTTGACATAAGATCAGAGAGTGCCTAAGTTTATTAAATCATAAATAGAAGGTGGACGAATAAAGATTCGATAAAATAATTACTAACATGGGAATCTAATAAAGAGAGAAGATATATCTTGACTACTTGCTCCCACTGGCCACTATAAATATATATGATTCGTTATCGTAATCAAAATTTTCATGCTTTCGTAAGTGCACAATTAGTTATATAGAGATACTTGCACGTAGCCATAATCCTTACACTATGAATAAACACATGCACATGTAATTACAGTAAGTTCTTATATTAACACTGAAAAGTTAGGAGGTATATCGAAAAAATCAAGAATTTACGGGGTTTAAAAATAATACATCTCTCTAAACCAAAGGGGTTAATTAGAATTTTTTTTTTTGGTTATCGTTAATTATAAATCTTTGAAAACATAACTCTCACGACAAGGGTAACAAACGGTGAAGAACTAGAAACATGAAAACAAAAGCCGAAACAAGAGCGTTCAAGGACGTCCCAAATCGAGACCGTGTGGCAGAAGAGTACTTGAGTCCGGTGAAACCAATGTCGTAGGCAATACTACCGTCAGGTTTAAAAAGGCCGAAGTTTCTCTCGGAAGTGGGACCCGGTTTCAGATTCTCGTTGAATAGTGCAAACACGTAAGCTCTCGCCACCATGTCTGGTCTGTACGGCGTGCCTTTTCGCTTATTCAGCCGTTTTCTCAGATTCCGATTATATGTTATCGCGTTCTTCACCGTCGCTCCGGCTTCATCTGCGTCCCCTTTTGATGCCCATCCGGTCTCTGAAACAATGACCTGCATACATAATAGAATGATTAAATCGAGTTCACAAGTCTTGTTTTGATAACGTTAGTCTTGTTATCAAAAAGAATTTGCGTTTGACATTTACATTTATAAATAAAAGTTGTGTTAAACATTTAAACAGAAACAAAAAAAAATAGTCAAAGCCTCGAAGGTTTACATAGTGTTTGTGTGTGCCTTTACGTTTACATTTTATGCCAGTGTATCTACTTTCAAAATACAAGATTAAATTAACTAGAAAAATAAATGAGTTGTTACTATGAAAACATGGCATTTTTAAGCAATCCCAAATATAAGTTAAATATGTATAGTTATAAGAAATACTTTACCGGCACTTTTGGGAAGCCAGCTTTCTCGAGAGCAGCATAAGAAGCATCAACCATAGCATCGAACATGTTATCGTAACGAAGCTTAGTTTTGGCGTCATAGATGCCATCGCTGTGCTCGAAGAGGGCGTAGTTGAGGTCAATATGGCTCGGATCCGATTTATAAGCTAGAAAAGGGTATGCGTTAATGTAGAACGGTGACCCTATCTGCCAGAAAAACGCTAACAACGGCTTCATAAACGGCACCACATCATCCCTAAACGTGCAAGCCGACGGTGGATACGAGTTCGCAAACACAGCCTCCGAGTGTGGACTCGACACCTATAAAAAGCAAATAAGCAAGTTCGAGACTATAAAAGATATGTAGGACCACAAAAATCCTAATTGAAAATCATGAAATATAAAAACGATAATATAAAATTAGAAAACGTTTAAATTTTTGTTCCAAGAAGATAAAGACTTTAACTTGTTTGGTTTAAGTACAAGATTATAATGTAACGTACCTCGACCCTAGTGTGAAGTCCAAGACGACGAAGAGCGGAGTAAACATTCTTGGCCGCAGGTAAGAGAACTTCCCAAAGCTCTACAGTGGTGCCACCTAAAATCTCGTTTCCCACAGCTATACCGCTAATTTTAGTACCGCTACGTATGAAAGGCTCGACGTTTTCTTTAACCCAATTCATTGCTCGGTCTTCTCCAACACTAATGTCCTTGAGAAACTCATTGCCTAAGCCAACAATGATCTCGATCTCTGTGTTACGAAATGCTGTGAGGACGGAGTGATCAGCGTCGTAGATACGTATGTTTCTGATCTTTGCTGCTTTAAGGAGAGTTACTACTGCGAGAGGAGACGGGAGATTATCCGCTATGCGACCGTAGTTTACACCGTATGTACCGATGAATGCTACGGCCGTTTGCGAAGAGAAGATAGAGGAGACAAAGAGAAGCGAGAGAAATAAAGAAGAGCAAACCATGCATGAATGTTTCATTTTTGAATGATTTATGCTTTAAACAGTGCACTTAATATGGAAACAAGAAGAGTTTATACTACTATGTGTTGTCCATTAATAGTAAGATTCTAAACTTTTGTCACGGGGACCATGCAAAAGGAAGGAATCAAGGTAAGTTGTGGGTCTTTCTTTGCATTAGATTCTTACTTTACCATTAGATTCTTACTTTACCTTCAAAGTAAAACTGTTTTTACTTTTTGCTCTCAATCTTCTTCTTGCTTTCTCCTTTTTTTTAAGGCAAACTTGTCACCATTGTTTGACTTCAGATAAAGATTGGACTAAAATCAAAACTACTTTTGAAGATCAACCAGTCTGCTGATCTTTGATCTGAGTTATCTTATAACATTGGTTATCCATGAAAAAAAAAAGTAAAAAGGAAACTAAAGTTTGCAACAGTAGAATAAGCATAGGAATTGCTATAGTTTTACAGAAGAGTTAATTAAGTATCCTCAAGATAGTCTGTTACATCCCAAGAGAATATGCATACACATAATGCACCCTCAATAGTCAATATACAAAAAGAGAGCATGAAAGGAAAACGTAAAACAGATACTTCAATGGATTTAATAGAGAAACAACTGACTTACAGTTTGATAAGCTTACAGAAGCAGGGCAGTGCAAGGCTATTGAATAGCTTCTGCTCCTGACGTTGTCTTTCTCCTCTGACACCATGTCGTCTGCCTTCTCAATTTCACCAAAGCTATCCTTAACATTTAAATTCTCGTTCTCCTTTGGATGAGTCATTTCAGAATCTTCTTCTTGCACATTAGAGTTTTCCACTCCTCCCTCTGGTTTCTCACCTTCATCTGTATCTTTCTTTGACCCTGAAGATTTAGTTCGACCTCGTTTCTTGAGTGGCTCTTTATCTGGTAAAGGGAGTTGACTTAGTCTTCTCACTGATCCTTGCAGATCTCCTCCTAGGTATTCCCACTAGTGGTCCAATCAAACTCTGCGATCGCAGGGCTTCCAGGGTGTGACTTGAGGTACTGCTCCAGCTGCTTTCTATTACTGAACTCCTCACCCGTTGGAGAAACAAACACAATCTCTGTTTTTTTCGCTTTGTTGGGGAAAAACTGCAAAAAGAGAAAAAGAAGTAAAACCTTTTGACTTCACTAGCAAGTTAGAAGGATGTTCGAGAGTAAATTGCTAAAGACGACCCCATAATGTGGCTTTAAACAGGCATTACAAGAAACGTCTTAACATCCATCAGAACAGAGAAGAAAAAGTAGATGAAACAAATGAAAAATGTGTGTGTGTGTTTTTTTAATGTCACGTCTAATAGCATTTAAATTCACCCAATCAATATCTATACTAACAATTCTCTACCAATAGCTACCTTCTTGTTCAGGCCTTTAAAGGGCATAGAAGAGTAAAGACAAAGAAAAATTACTTGTTTCGTACGTAAGTACATGATATTGGTAAATTGCATTTCACATTATACATCCTCAAATTCTAGGGCCTTTGCGATGAGAATTCGAAGAATGAAAGGAAACTTGTTATTGTTGATACTCTCAACGCACGATATTCTCGACGAGATAAAAGAAAGCTAGAGTACTCCTTGCAAAATAGATTGTATCTTTACAAAGAAGAAAGCTCAATATATAAACTACGTAACTAGATCATAACCTTAAAACGATTCATAATTATCCAACATAAATAAAATAAAGAAAAGGAAAACAAAGCTCTTAACTCGGCTAACGCCTTAGAGCACCATTAACCTTAGCACCCCTAATGGGGTTCTTAATCACTTTTTTTTTGTAATAAATGGATGTTAAGTACTTAATTTAAGAAACCTCTAAATTGTTGTCCTCCAATGCAAACATCTTATTTAGGGGTTCTTAAAAAAAATTAAACATTGAAACACAAAACATTTCAAGCACACTCTGCAAAAGTTCATAAGAATACAAGTAAGACCATCGTAGTCATGACAAGAGACATGAATCATAAAGAGTAGAAGTATTTCAAGACACACAACATTAAGATAAGAAGTGGATACCTTGCACAAGACCAATAATAGCAAAAGCTCCTAGTACCAGCAACAATAACGGCTTGAACAAGACCAAGTTGATCAGTCTCTCGATGTAAAAGTCTCAGCAGCCCATAGGAAGTCATACCTCCACTGCACTGTATTGTGTAATTACTGCTTCATAAAAGTTGTTGTCCTCAGACCATTTCGTCCACACTTTTCTTCTAATAAGAGCTTCGGCAGGTTCATTACCTGATAATGTACCAGGCACTGGATGGTTGTTGAATGACCTACTGCAAGAGAATAAACGACCACAATAATTAGGTAGAGAGTGTTAATTTAAAAACTTGATCCCTATCACATTTGTGTTTCAAACAAAATCATGCCTCTGCACTGGATCACACCCACCTCCTCTATATCGACTGTTTTCTCTGCTAAAAACAAACAAAAAGGGGATGAACGCTCCAGTTTTCAAAATATGAGATCTAACGATCTTACAACCTCTACCAAAGTCATGCTTACCTTTATGAAGCATTGATGCAGCTGTAGAGCGTTCAAAGGAGGTCAATCAACTTCATTGAGTTCCGAGATTCCCTACAAGTACAAATTTACACATCATGTACAAAGGAGAACCTGCGTACACAAACAGATGCATGTCAAAAAGACATTCAGTTTAACCAGACGCTGACAATGTGCGATCTAAAATCAACAAACTTTCCAATGATTTTGGTCCCAGAAACCCAATGCCCCCACATGCTCGTGGTGATCTCCCCAATACGTTATCCGATGCTCCCAACCTTGGCAATTTCAGGTTTTGAGTAGGATGCTCAGCATCAGATGCACCATCTAACTGAACAAAATCAGAGAACTAGAAATCATGGATCAATAAGCCTAAGCCCCATCAGATACTTTCTTTTCTTCTATCCACTGAGTTTCCTACAAAATTGAGGCAATTCAGCTCTGAGATACCAGAAATAAATACCAAACTGCATTACAATGAAGGAGGAAAATACACAAACAGTTGCGAAGTAAAAAAGCTTGAGGAACATTAACTATTACTACACTTTTCAAATTCAAGAAGAGAGAAAGAGGACAAACCATATGCGATACGAAATCCGGAAGCAAAAGTGCTTCACTGATCTTCCTATCCCGGAAAAGTCCCTTGACAAGACTACAGAATGTTTGCATATCCGGACTGACACCTTTCTTCGTCATCTCCGAGAACAACCGAAAAGCGAACATATTATACGTGCTACCGTAGCTAACCAACGTGGCAGACTGGTAGAGTAAAGGTACATATAAAAGAGGAAATGTATGTATATTGATAGTAAGCTCGATAAGTACAACAATGAAGATCTCTATCACCTGAGAATCTCAACTACTCTATCACCTGAGTAGACTCAGCTCATCGCTAAGAATCATCAATGTACTTAATCGCTAAAGATCTAACAACCATGTCAATGACTATTTATACTCCTTTGTTTGTTCTTCAAGTCTGTAACCGTAAACCTTCTGCTTCCACTAGAGTCTTTTAATCCACTTCTTTCCCTTTCTTCCTCTTGTAAGTATATTTGAACCTATCAGAGACAAAGTTGCAACCTCTTCAAGAAGCGTAAGAGCCATCTCCAACCTCTTAGCTTTAATAAGATTATCAATCAGAAGCCTATATACAGAAACAAACGGGGCAGCATCATCCTTCGCTGTTGATCCATGATAACGAATTGAATCCACAAAGCTAGGGTTTATGCAGTGACGAGAAAAGAGGATCCGGCGACGAGAGAGGTAGGAGAGCCCGAAGGCAGTCAGAGACAGCCTGAAACGAGGTCCGAGCAGGTCGTGACACAACTCCGTCGGAGGTCTCCGGCTTCGAGACGTGTGATCGAGAAAAGAGAGAGCGGCATCGGACGATTTCGTCGAGAGAGAGAAAGAACGGTGATTGTTTGACACGTGTTACATAAGCAACGCTTCTTGTGAAGCTTAATTAAGACCAACCGCAACGGAGGTCCCTCACGGGTCCGTGGCCCAAATCCTTAGCTTTTTTACAATTAAAAAATTGTGAATTGGGCTCAGCTTTAGACGGATCCGTACGGATCAGTCCGTAAATAAGGCTTCGAAGGATCAAGTCCTTACTGCACGTGGCGTCTGATGGTTGGCCCGGCGATATGTTGTGTTGGGTTATGTCGAGAAAAAAAAACATTCGCGACCGAATGTTAGAAAAAAAAATCAGAGCTCTCGACGAAAGGCGATTTCTCTCCATCTTCGATTTCTCTCCATCGTCGATCTTCAAAGGTAAATAAACTAATTCTGTGGTAGATTTAAGGATATGTTAGCTTCCATGTTGTTCTCGTCTCCCTCTATGCTTCGTATTTCCTTTGAATCGATTTGGGGATTTCTTCCATTTATGGTTTCAAAAATTTTGGGGTTTTGAAATTGTTATCAAATCGTTTTCAAATCGTTTTCAATTGGGGATCTTTTGGTTTGTAGTTAGGGTTTCAATCGATTTAGTTAGCTGGAAAACTCATCACTTGTTTTCGGTTTCAATTTGGTTTTCGTTTTCGGTTTCAATCGATGTAGTTAGGGTTTCAATTCGTTTTTGGTTTCAAAACGTATCTGTATGGTTTCCTGTGGCTTACTCTCTAAACAAAAGATTCTAGAACGTTTACTTGCCAAAAAAGATCCTCTCTCCGAGATGGAAGAATCTCTTAAACTGAAACTCATGACTGAGATGTTATGATGATATTTAAGGTATTAGGTTAGTTACATGTAGTTACATAATTAGATGTAGTTTCTATTTGTATCACATGTCGTATTACTTTATTTATTTGCTAACTCTTGTCTTTTGTTTTCTTTCAGGTGTAGCTGTTGGACATGTGAACCTAGTCACGGGTTCTGAAAGTGTTTTGTCGGTTGGCTGAAGTGAATCCAAGTCACGGGTAGTTCTAAGAAATGTACTATAAGTTTCCCTTCTATCATGTCTTTAGGTAGCTATCTCTTTTGCTTAGTTTCCACCAGTCGGAGTTGTAATCTCTTTTGCTGTAACTCGGAAGTTGCGGATGCTCTTATTATCTCCAGCAACTTGTAATCAACTACTACTGCTTCTCTAAATTCGGTAACTTGTAATGAAATCCTCATGCTTCTCTTATATGCAACTCTTTTTAATCAACAAGTATTGCTTTCCTTATATGCTTGTAGTTGATCATGGTTGTAGTTGATAATGCTTGTAGCTGATCATACATATAAACTCGGTAACTTGTAATGAACCACTCATGCTTCTCTTAGTTACATGTAGTTGATCTTGCTTGTAGTTGAACTTATAGCTGATCATACATATAAATCAACTAGGCGTAGGTCGAGTAGTTGGTCATTCTTGTATCACACTGATAAATCAACAAGTATCACACTTATAAATGTATGACCAACCCAAATCAACCTGTAACTTATAAATAAATTAGTGTGTTAAACTTATAGTTTTAAAACTTGTATCACACTTATAAAACTTATAGAAACCATATTAAAAAATAAAAGTTATACTTAAAAAAAAAAGTTATACACATTTTTATAGGAAAATTAAAACTTATACCTTCTTTGAACTTATAGCTTTAAAAAAAGTTATACTAAATTTAACTTATATATTTAAAAAAAAAAAATTATACTTTATAGGAAAATGTCGACATCTTCATCTGACGAAGTTTTCGAAGAAAGATTTGACGAAGTTTTCGAAGAAATCTTCGAAGATACATTCACCAACATAGTCGAGGCCCAAACCAGTAACCAAAGGAGCCGTGCTTATATTGAACGAAACCGTGAAGAAGGACAAGACCGCTTATGGAATGACTACTTCAGCGAAGATGCGACATTCTCGTCACAAATATTCAGACGCCGCTTTCGCATGAATAAGGATTTATTCTTGCGTATTGTCTATGGGCTATCCGAGAACTTTCCATTCTTTCAGCACAGGAGAGATGCAACCGGGAGGTTCGGTCTTTCTGCACTACAAAAATGTACGACAGCAATTCGTATGCTTGCTTACGGTTCTGCGGCTGACACGGTTGACGAATATCTCCGACTTGGTGAGACCACTGCACTTTCCTGTTTACATAATTTCACTGACGGAATAATACAGTTATTCGGAAATGACTATCTACGACGACCCACACCGGAGGATCTTCAACGACTACTCGATATTGGAGAAAAATG
>NC_027752.1:39007457-39027638 GCF_000695525.1 Brassica oleracea var. oleracea
CGGCAAGTATTACATCACAAGAGGCTGGAGAAAGTTCTGTCTCGATAACAGATGCGAGATAGGAGACTTATTTGCGTTCAATGTGGTTGGATATGGGAAAACTACTCCATTGATGTGTGTATGTCCGGAAAGAAAAGAGTGCTCTGAAATACTGAGCAAATACTTGAGCAGAACGAGTGGCGAGTCTTCATTAGGTGGTCATTTATGATCATGTTGGATTTTAATATTCAATCATCTTATAAACTCTTATGTGTAATCTTTATATTTAATCATGTTTTTATTTAGGAATTTTTCTATCTTTATGTTTAATTATTGTTTTTATTTTAATTGTTATATTTATATGTTTAATTATTATTTTTTAAGTTTATTTCTAGTATTTTATATTAAGTTATTCTATTTAATCATTCAATATATAAAAATTATATTTCACTAAACAAAAAAAAATAATATTTTTTTATTCCTAAGGATTCCAACTTCGGATTCACCATTGTACACAAATTTTTCACATGAGTCCTTAACTATTAAAAAAAAAAGATAATTTATTCCTAAGGACTCCACAATGGGTATCACCATTGTGGATGCTCTAAGCAGCCTTCTTATTTAATTACATAATTTTCTTTTTTTTTTAACCTAAAAACACTAAGCAACCGGGTTAAGTGTCAGCGTTGTTGATGCTCTTAGAGCACCTTCTTAAGAGGTGGACCCCACATTTTTCTTAAAACTCAAATCTTCTTCCTCTTTTGCAAGAGGTTTTGCGGATTCCATTGACACGTGGGAGTCCGCGATTGGTTAGTTTTTAATTTTTTTTTTTAAATCGAAAAAAAAAACCTAAGAACCGACGCCCCCTAGCGTTAATCATGTTTAATAGGAAGTTCTTAGGGTGGAGTTTTTAACAGAATATAAGAATCCGTCTCTTAACTTTTAACTAAAAAAACTAAGATTTAAGAGCCGATTCTTAACTTTTTTAGTTAAAAGTTAAGAGACAGATTCTTATATTCCGTTAAGAACCTCACCCTAAGAACCTCATTGAACATGATATTAACGGCCTATACGGCCCAAGCTACCAATAATCCGCTACATCAGGCTTTGATTCTTTAATTAAGCCAAAAAAATTAGTAGAGGAAACAAACCAATTTCTTCCATGAAGAAGGTGCTGGTAGCTCCACAGATACAATTTCATCTTCTGTACCCATTTTGTTGTTGTTGCAATCCCTTAAAAACAGAGGCAAAAGAAAATTCAGAAAAAAAAATGCCACCAAAAAAAAAGATTTAACAATTTCACAAAGCTACTCTTGTCGAATTTAGCAACAGATAACCTAGGAGGAGGGTTCGATTCGTCAGAAAAAAAAAAAATAGTTACCACGGAGATGAAAGCAAGACGGCTGAAAAATTTAGGGATGTTGTTAGTTGTAGGCTCTGCTTGTTTGTCTCTGTATTGACATTTATGGCTTTCGTAGGACTTCTCGGACGTACCAAACCAAAGATGCATGATCAAGTCACATTTGCTTTCTTCTATCTTCTAATGGTAACGACACGTTAAAGTCCTTACAAAATGGTGGTGATACTACTTTATATCATCACTTGGTGGTGGTCATGAAATGCACGTGCCAAAATACCCCAAAGACCTTAACATATATATACTAGATTTGGACTCCGAGAAAAAATCGTTAGGGTTTACAATTTCAGGCCCATAAATACCCATCTTGATGGCCCATGTCTATTTTACTCATGCTTAACCGTTCTATATAGTTCAATACAGGCTATACAGCAGTTTTGGTAGAGTCTATAGCCAATAAACAAACACTGGTGGTTTGTTCATATAAAACTAAATACAGAAATAAACAAGGACATTTCAGTTAACTCTCAAAGACCACACCATCACTTGAATTGATGCAAAACCATCTGGTGAGAAATTAATCAAATTATTATCATGTACATTATAGAGCAACGAAAAATGGATGAAAACTATGATACCAAAAGAGAATCATCTTACCATATTATAATGTATATTGTTGAATCCTATCATCTGAACAGGGGCGTTCTTGAACAGAGCACAATAAAACCTAGGCTTTGGCCCCATTTTTCAAAGGCCCCCATTTGAAAAAAAAAATTATGCAGTTAGTGTTTTTTTATCACAATTTACAGTTACATACAAGGGAATGTGCAAATGAAAAACAGAAAAAGATAACTACAACACAAAATTAAAATGGGACCTACAATTAATATTAAAAATAAAATTTATTCTTTTAACTTTTTTCATTTACTCTTTATCTCTGGCTCTCTTCCTCTTTTCCCATTACTCTTAACCTTTTTTTTTGAAAAAAAAAAAATTCTCCTATGCGTTTTTTATGTTCTACAATAATGCGTAGGCCCCCATTTTTTTCTTGCCTATGGTCTCACGTATTACAGGTACGCCCCTGCATCTGAATGACTGATCTACAAGAAATATGCTTTACTTGGGGAGAATTTCTACAGGTGATTTTGATCTCTCGAGACCATAAATATACAGTTTGTGGAATATAATGATGATGATGATGAGCAATCACACCAGAGTTTGGGAAATTACTTGAAACGAGAACCCTTCTTCCCTTTGCCTTTACCCATCCCATCGACCACTGTAACCCAGAAGAAGAGAGACATCCAAATCAGTACTGCCAGGAAGATCTTTACGCGGTCTTCAATCCTTGTCACAGCTCCCACAACACCTATCCATATTATGTTCAAACATGATTAAAGAAAAAAAAGAGATTTCATTTTATTTTTGTTTTCTATTTCCATTAAAGTTTTATATGCTGCTAAAGGATCACCAAAAAGCTATTCAACATTAACATATATGTACTAGTTGCAAAACAAACACACATATCTATTCAACACACATAAGGACTAGTTTCTGAACAAACAAACATGATAAAATCATGAAACAAGCCAATAGCAAGTAACAATCACAAAGACAATATAGCTAAAGTAAACCCACATAAGAGCATCAAACCATCCAAAGTACTGAATCTCCCGACAAAAAAAAAACAACTTTTTAAGTAACAATTGGATGCAAAGAAAGTCTAAGGAAACTAATTCAAAGGCAGCGTTAAATGGGAAACAAGAGTTGAACCTTCGAGCTGAGTGGTGTTCTCAGGCGGAGGCGGATCAGGACTCGGAGAAGATGGAGGACCACCAACGACGGCGAGACGGCGTAAGCGGCGAGGAGTCACTAGAGAGAAGATATTTTGACGGCGGATGTGAAACCGTTGGGAGAACGGAGGGAGAACTGAGTGGTGGTGGTAGAGGTTAGAGCTTCTGGTCGTGTTGAACAAAGCCGTCGCCATATTTTCCTCAGCGATAAATTTTGACCTGATTTTCTTTTCTTTTTACGATATTTATAAATAGTAATAATTATCAGACAATTAGTGAAAATTCAAATAAAGTATTCTTATTAGATGCAAACAAAATATTCTTTTAGCAAATAGTATAATATTAATCAGATAATTAAGAATGAAACCACAAGATTTTTTTTAATAATAAGTCTTTCATGGATAGTATAATTCTTCAATTATTTTTAACAAATAAAAGTATATCAACTCAAATTTAATAATATTAATTTACGTCTATAAATCAAATGTTAATAAAACACTAACACAAACGATGTTGTGTTGTTATAATTATAGAAAGGCTCAATTCGGTGAATATACAAATTATAGGAGAAATTTGCGGAAGTGTGCATTTTTTTTATTAATTTGCGAACATGGAGATTGAAGATCGCACATTGACATTTATGTCATCGACAGCAATCAGATAGACCTACTAGCTCGACTTGGAATCGACAAATTATCAGGTTATGAATTGTCTTATTGTTTGATTGATGAAAAGTTGAAAAGGACGTGAACAGATTGAAAAAGAAAATAACTTAAGTACATATGTATTCTCTACTCCTCCACGAATGAAACCGGTTAGCTAAATAATAATTTAAAAAGGAATTGATCGACGAAACCAAGCCACATTCTTCTCTTCCATGTCCTTGTTCGCAAATTCCGTCGCCGGTTTCTTCTTCTGCCATCAACTGAAACCAGAGCCATGGTCGTCGTCTCACGACAGGACCACTTCCGCGAACCACCACAAACTTTGTCTTCGTTCTCGGCTCTGTGCCGGCTTCTCCGCCACGACATGACTACTTCCGCATTCCTCTGTGACGTCTCTGTCTTCCTCGTCGTGTTCATCGAGATCCTCAGCCGCGACAATCGCTCATAACCACCGTGATTCAAGCTTTTCCAAAGACCAATCCTAGGGCTTCATTCTTCGTCATGTCTTGCTCCTTCGAGGCCGGCTTCACCGGATTCAGGCTTTGCCGTCGGGATCGAAGTGAAGAGGAGTTCCAATGGTGATTTCTCACTTTTGCAAAAAAGGTCCCTGAACTTCTGTTTTTTACAAAGAGACTCACACTTTCAGTATGTACAGAAATATCATATTGATTAAGCCCCAGACATTTCAATCTTACAATTTAGTCCAAGCAAATATTCTGAATTTACAGCGTTAGTCTCTGAACTGTTGATAACTTCAAATCTGAACCCTATGTACAAAGTCAAGATGAGGAATATAACATGATAAGTTACTTTGTAACTGGATATATTTATAAAATTCGATAAATCTCTAACGAGATTTCCATATATATGTATACCATGGTGAACATCCGAACCCTAACTAGTAGAGGTCACAACAGATAAATTTTAAGCCCTAGACCAAAAATCATTAACCATGATATTAAGTTAGAGAACACTGTCATAAAAAAATATAAACTAATCATAGATATTAAAACAACATCAAAATTAGTAATCACTATACCCTAAACATACATAGATAATCCCGAATGTATAATATAAAGTTTGTCTTGGGTTCATCCCTTATGGTTAACCTGTAGATTCTTCAACCAATAGTATTTTGTTATTTCATATTTCATATCTTGAAAAAAAAAACAAAGAGTATATAAATATCCAACAAGTTATATTATGTTTTTTTTTAAAAAAATATAGGTAAATTAAAAAGTAATAGCTGCTAAAATAATGATTTTAAAAAATATTTGTAACACCGTCACCAAAAAACCCTTATAGAAAAACTTAAATGTTTAGTTGTTTCAAAATTTTATATTTTAAGTTAAAAGAAAATAAAAAGAAATGTTACAATTTTTTTTTGACTGAAAAATAGAAGACCTGTTTTGTTACCTTTCTCTATGTGATTATTGATTATTATTTTTAACATAATCAATACAAGTTTAGCAAACATACAAGTTTTACAATCAAATCTATATATTACATGACACTTATTTACATCGTCACTTTGATTTTATAACAAACAATTAGAAAAGTAGAGAGCAAGAAGACCAACTACTACTACTATGAATCAAAAAGAAGAGCAAGAAGGCCACCTACTACTATTCTGAATTTACCAAGAAAAAAAGTATATTACAGAAAAATCTGCAAACCAAAATCTATTTTGACTTGTTTGGTCAAGAAGAAAAGTCAATAAGAACATTGAGTTCTGTGATCTCGGTCTCTGAGAATCCCGTGATACAGAGCCATCCGGTTCGCTGGCATCGTTGATATTCCACAAACTGAACCGGTCTTACCCGGTTTAGTCACTGGCTCCGGTACGGTTCTCCTGCTCAATTCCCTCTTCCGGTACTCTTTCCCGTTCCCTTTCGTATCTTTCACATTCCCCGCGAAGCGAACTCTCTTCTTCTTCCTCTGTTTCTTCGTTTCCTCTGCTTCCCAAGAAAGAAAGAAACTTATTCTCCGGGTTAAAAAATCAAACATAAACGTCCGAGTCCGAGAGAAAAAGATTACGTACCTGAAGATAGACATGAACGGAGTATCGGTGGTGGAGTTTGATCATGAATCTTCCCATGGAACTGTCGAGCCATCGCGAGAAACAGAGCAGTGCTCGAGAAAACCATGGCGGTTGCGATCGCTACGGTGCCACCAGAACAACCCAACATGGAAGACATCTTCCTGAAGTTTCTTGAACCGGCTAGTTTGAAGATATTGAGAAATAGAGAAGAGAGTTTTCAAGAAAACCAACGGAAACGAGAAATTAGGCTGAGCTGATGGAGATGATTGGTTGTTGGGACTTGGGAGAGACGTGTGTATGTGTGAAGAGACTTTGTTAGACTTGTAACTTAAACCAACTGTTGAAACTCTGTGGTAGGATTCTCTTCTCTTGACTCTCTTGATCTCTTCTTCTATACTTATACAAATATAGCAGGGGAGAAAATTTAATAGAAAATAAATAAAAGTTGGAAAAGAATTAGATTTTAGTGCTTCGTTACTCACATATCCTAGTGGGGAAAAGGAAAATAATATGAGCAAGACTGTTTTTGGTCAAAAAACAATTTGTACTTTAGAGAAAATCAACTCGGAATTTGCAACAATTATTCCTTAGTTTTTGAAAAAGAAAACCCACTGTATAAAAGGTTACTGGTAACTTTGCGGGATAACATTTTACACGCGATTCCGGAATGAAAAAAAAAATGCAAAACACACAAATTTACGTTTTTGTTAACAAAAATACAAAAATTTTAATTAAGCGAAAAAGTGAATTTTAGTTAATTATTTAGAAAATCAACATTTTAATATTATTAAATTAGAATCTATTACCATTTTAAAATTTTAAATATATAACAATAATTTTTTTAGTGATAAATAGTTATGTTGTAAATAAAGTTAAACAATTTTTTTCTTGTAATATTATAGAATGTCAATCTATTATTAAAACGTATTGAAAGATAAGCTACGTATTTTTAATAAGAATTATAATATTTTAATAAATTTTGGTTATTTTAATATTTTGTAATAATTAGTTTAATTATTGATATTTATTAATTTTTATAACAAAATAAATACCATATAAAATATTTTGATTAGTTTAACATGTACTCCATCATTCTGCCACTATTTTATTTTTTTTGCAACTTAATTAGTTTTCCGTGATTCGGTGAATTACAGACAAATAAATGTAAAAATTCAACTCATCATCTTGTCTAACTATTATCCAATAAAATAATAAGTATATATTACTTGGACCGATATTTTAAAAATATTCAGATTAAAAAAAACGCAAATTGTACAGTAACATAATTTTTGGAAAGCTTGTCGACAGAATGTGAGGTTGTGTATTAGCTTGGATGAATGTAAACCACTGACACGTTCGCAAAGAACCTAAGCAGTTTAATTAAAGTTGATGTGAAGGTTACTGAGGACTTCACACACGTGTCCGGTCCTTTTGTCAATATCTCTAGTTCTAGGCTTCTAGCATTCAACCAATAAGGTTCCACCATGTTTTAAAACTAAGAAACTTCCGTATATAGTAAGAACTACTCGAGAAGAAGTCTTACGAAACTTCCTAAGGTAAAGCTATTTGAACACGACCAAACTACTACTAACTACCTCTACATTGTAATGTGAAACACACGATTGACACCGATGTTCAATTAATAAAAAGACAAAATATCAAATATAAGGTTCATAAGTTCAAAGATGCATAACAAACAAAAAGAAGGTAAATAAATAAAGATCACAAAGCTAACATTCTCACCACGTCATTGCACGAATTAAAACCAAAGGGGTGAAAATGCAACATACCACACCAACGACCAACTTATTAGTTCTAAAAGTAGACACAGACACTCAGTTTATTCAAAGACAGAGAAGTTCATTGTTAAGATATACCCAAGTGAAACCTAGGTTGTAAGGATTGGAGGCAAGTAGTCAGATTTGGTTCCAAGGATACGAGCCTTTGTGTCAGGGAAGAACTCAAATCCGGGAAACTCAGTGACGTCACCTTCACAGTCTACATCAACAGGGTAGCGTAGCAAGTGACCGGGAAGGTCATGTTCAAGTGACTCGCTCGAGTATAAGTCCCAATACTTGTCAGAAATGCGGTTAACTTTCTCAATGCATTCCACGCTTGATGGATCGAGGAAGGTCTCATCGAGCATTCCTAGGTGTTCGTACCAGAGTGACATGCGGAACCCATGGATCTGTCCACGAGCTGGTTGTCTATGTGACAAGTGATGTGGTTGGTAGCCTCCCATTGCAATCTCAGAGTCCCTCGCACCATCCATCGACCTCTGGTTGATGTTAGCAGATCCAATGATGATATATTCATCGTCAACTGCAAAGTGAGACGTCAAGTAAATCACACATGCATTTATCCAATTTTTTTTTAAAAAAATACCATTGGATAGCACTAAATCAAGTTTTTCAAAGAAAAAAAAAATAGAGGAAAACCACAAAAATTAGCATTAAATTTTTTTTAAACTGTTTTTAGTTAGTTTGGAGTTTACTGGTTAAAGTTTAGAGTTTAATGTTTAGAAGATGAGATTAGAATTGGTTTAGAATGTAAAATAATTTAATGTTTTTATTGATTAATAAATTCTATTTTGAATATTAAACTAGAGTTAGTATTTAGTATAATGCAAAATAATTTAGTGGTTTTATTAATTAATAGATGCTATTTTGAAAAGAAAAAAAAATTGAAGACTATTTTTATGAAAAAAATAAAAAAAATTGCTATTTAGGAGATTTGTTTTTTTTAATGAATTAGTAAACTTACCGATCATCATTTTGGTGTGGACGTAGATCATGAAGCGACGTGCTTCTTGTGCCTTCATATAGCTCGAGTCAGCGTCTGGTCTCTCTGCTGGCTCATACTCTCCTTCTTTCTTAACCTCACGGTTTCCTAAGCAGAAGAACGTCAGATAGTTTCTAGGATCTTCCTCTAAGCCCTGAGCCCTAAGAGCTTGAACAATATCCTTGTACATCATCTGCATGGTCCTCCTCTGCCAATCCAATATAGCTTGCACTGATGCACTCTCCGGAAGACCTTCCGGCCACATCGGCACCACAACATAAACCCTGAACTTCTCTCCCTTCTCAATCTTGCTAACGATCTTTAAGGACAGCTCTTTTGGGATCAAGTGCAGAGCGTTGATGTCCTCAGGAGTGATACCATCAGCTGCCCAAGCAAAAGAGCTTCCAAGGAAGTACTGATTCTCAATGTAGATGAAGTCTTTCGCGCGACGGATAGCGTGAATGTAAGCATCTTGGATGCTTCTATCAATGATGTTATCCTTACCACTCACAAGACCAGCTTCAGCAGCAGCTTCAGGCGACTCGGGGAACCCAGCAGCAGCTCCACCGTCGATGGATCTAAACAGCTGCACATTCCACACGTCGTGATCCTCTTGGAACATAACGGGAGAAGGTGTGATGATGATATCACTAAGCTCCCTCAGCTTAACGAGAATGTCTTTACCACCTTGCTTGCTCCACCTCTGCTCGAAGTTGTACAAAACATCCCAAGCGATGGGACCTTCGAGGCGAGAGTGGATGTCGTGCCAAGGCTCCCTCGGCCCGCCTTTGGTGATGGCGGCGCCGGTGAAGTTAGGCTGGTGGAAGTCGTCGTGGTGGACAGTGTCCAACGTCCTGAACAAGGAGTGGAAAGGAGTGTCGTAACGTCCATCACAGAGATCGATCCCACCAACAAAACTCACGATCCTCCTCATCTGTGAACCTCCTCGGCTCGGCATCTCGCTGTCCACAACAACGATCTTCTGATGGTGCGTGAACATGGCTGAGACCTGCAAGTTCTGGACTATGCTACCACCGTCATCAGGGTTACGAGGACAGAGAATACAATGAACGTCGCTTCCTCTGAAGAAATTCTCCGTTTCTTCATCATGAGTAGCCATGAGACCGTCTTTCTTCAACACATCGACGGATGTTCTATCGTCCCACACAAGGAGAAGAACCCTAACACCTTCGCTAGCTTTCTTTTTAAGCAGCTCGCCAACGGTCATGTCTCCTCCAGGCTTCGGCCTCCTGGAGTCTCTAACCAAGGCAATCTCAGTATACACAGACCATCCAGTGATGTAGATCATATGCTGCGCGTTGCTTATCGCGTCGAAAATATCCTCCCAGCACCTCTGAGGCTCGTAGTTCTTCCCTCCAGCGAGAGGGATCCTCGGGACGAAGTTATCAGGGATGTGAGCGTCTTGGTAGAGAGAGACTTTGCATCCCTGCCTCTGGGAGAAGAACGTGTAAGGGACGCCAGGGAACTTAGCGCTCTTGATACCTTGGTTCCAGTTACGATCCGCCTCGACGCCGAAGTACTGGAGCTTCACGTGGATCTTGGACCCTCCGTGGATGGGGTTTCTGTCGTTGTCTAATATCTCAACCCACTGGTCGACTTCCTCGCCGTGGATGACTTGGTCGACGGGGACGTAGGCTCTTCCGATGAGGGTGGCGCCGATGGGGTTGTCGTCCTTGACGGTGAAGATGATGTCGGAAGCCAAGTGGGCGCAGTAGATGTGAAAGGACTCGTACCATTTTGGGTTTTTGGCTTCGTCCTTGATCTTTCTTGTTCGACCAACTCTGGCTCTTTGGAGATCGATCGTTGCGTATAGCTGTGTTTCTCCTTTGCCAACACCAATGGTCTCTTCTACATTAGCCAGAATCTGAATTTTTTTTTTAAAAAGGTTAAAAATTAACTCTAGAGTGTGACAACTTCAGGAATAATAAGCATCAACATTCATTTCCACGTGGGAGAGACCAAAGGAATGACTTGAACAAAGGAATCAAAAAAATAAAATAAAAAAAAGGAGAATAAATGTGAAGAAAATAAAAAAGAAGAAGAAAAAGCTATTACCTTGCCGAAGAAGCCGGACCTGAGTCCACCAGTGTGGAGGTCATCAACTTCATAGATCGTAGCGTGCAAAGTACCATGCAACAGATGCTGCGCCATTTTATCACCTGCAACAACAATCATTTTGTACAACACATGATGTTGATTGTACAGGAAAAATAATAAAGCTAGATCCAAGGAACTTCAAGATCTGGAGTCGAAAAGACAAGCAAAATGCAAGGAAATTCAAAATTGTTAAACAAGAGTCACTGATCTCGTTAAAAGTCAATAGTCAACGATCATCAAACACAAAACTCAACCCGATCGATATGTTTGTATCCAAACAATATCTATATAACAAATCATAATCAGACCAGAACAGTGTTATCTGGTTCAACTCTAAAAGATTTGTAATCCTATAAACAAGCGGGTGAGATTCACAGAGAGAGAGAAAGACTAACTGCGAGATCGGAGTCGGTGGTCAGAGGGAGAAAGACGAAGAGTTCGGGATCTGATCCGTGATTAGAGAGAAGCTCTATTTTAAGAGGGTGGGGAGCTGCTGAATATTTAATGAAAATCTTTTGATACTTTCATGGTCATGATGTGAACGCGTGGGCCCTCATTTCTTTATTACATAACTTTTGATGAGTTTCTCACCTTCACAAGACCCCACCCGTACTAAGAAAAAAACCTTTTTCTCTTTCGGCCCTAAAGTTTCTTAGTTTCACAATTAGGTCCTTATTTTTACATATATATGAGTCTCAGTTTGTGGTTATAGCTAATTATCAACGATTAAATTATGTTTCGCATAATTTGGTTAATTTCATTCACTGTAAGTAACTCAATGTTAAAACACACAAAAAAATCTACTTAGGGATAAAATGTAAAATCTTATAATAAAGGTTCAAAAAGGAGAAAATGGTAGAGTTAGTGATTATTACAAAATTTTAGTTTCGTGAAGAAATATCAAAATATTCAAAGCTGTAATATCCCTGACTCGATTGGGACAAAATATCCAAATCGTGCTCCCAACGTTCTGCATCCAAATGCCACGACGCCGTTTCCCAAGCTGGATCTTCACCGGATCTTCACCGTCCAATAAACTTTATGATCTGATTTTCTCTTTGGGTACAACGTGTTAATTGAACCACTACTATTAGTTTAACTCTTCATTATTGATTCTCGTGATAACTTAGTGGATTGCGAATTATTATCTCACATGTAAAAATGGGATGATACTATTCTACACAGCCATCTCAACCAAACTATAAAGTTTCATTACATCATTTACGCTTACTTTGAATGCAACTTTGTCGTAAACTTTAGCATACTTCATATGTCATAAGGTATGTGAATCATGATCATGTATGTTACATGTGAAACTGTTTAGTAATGTCTGTCATTTATGTACAGTTTGTCCATCGCTATTAATTCAGTTGCGGAGAAATTTGTTCGTGGTCGAATTGTTATAGATATCTCATCTATTCATCCTAATTCTATTATACTGCAGATAATTACACTCTTTGCGTTAACAGTATATCATCATCATTCATCATATAAAAAAGAAAAACAATTAAATCATTTTCTTCTTAAAGACAATTACTAATTAGACTTGTTATGTTTTGAGAATATTGAAGACTTTAAAACATGGACTATGTCCCCCCACCCGCTTGCCGACAATGGCGATGTCTTTTTCTCTCATCCTAGGCAATGTATATGATGGAAAAAAAAAGTATATGATGAGTCCGGATTTTAACACTTTTAGGGCCTCTTTTGCACCAGTTTTACTGTCTTAGTACGTGCATTCTCTGTGATGTTTGGGCTAAATTAACTTACCCAATTCTATTTTTTGTTTCAAATATGAACTGCCATCTATCTGCCATCTATGTTATTAAAACCGAATTACATTTTAGTACTGTTTGGAAAAATGAATAATAGTATAACTGGGAATTGTTTAGAAACGTAGATAACAATATTACATTAATTATATTTTCATCACTCATATTAACAAATTTATTAATTATATTACCTTAAAAATATTTCACATCATTAATTATATTACCATAATAATAATAGTGTAGATTTTTATTTATTAGTTAATCAATATTAATTTTGTGACAATTATAAAATAAAAAAATGTAAAATAACTGAGTTTTGCATTAGGTTAAACGTTTGGTTAAGTTTGTTTTACTAAAACATTTTTTCTAATTTCAATCGGTGAAAAATTACGTAGCCAAAAACATATTTCAAAGACATGTTTTGTGAATAAAATCATAACTTAAATCAAAATAATAAAACTGAATTACATTTATTGTCACTTAATTTTTCACTCAATATAATTGTCTTACTAAATAAAAAACTCTTTCTATTTCACTTAATTTAGCCAAACACATAGAAGAGGTCTTTTTTATTAGTTTATAAAATCAGTTAGACATGAACACTAGATATCCACTTAGGTACGAGTTGTTCCTTTCGGGTATCGTTTTTTTGTTTTAAAATTACTCCCTCCTTGAATATTGTAAATTTATGTGTGGTTTTTGAGTAGGGTCATTTTGAGTCTAGATGAGTTCGATTCTGATGTATGACCCTAAAAATATCTAAATAACCAATGTATTTGAAACGTTTTGGATATTTGTACCAAAAATAACCATATTATTTGATTCGATCCAGGTCTTTTGAATACAATTAGTTATATTACGACATATCTAAAATATAAAACACTAATTATGAAAACAAATATTAATGTATAAAAATATAAGTATAGTGTTATTTTAGTAATTTCATTAATTATATTAATTTAACAATACATCACATCATTAATTATCTTTACCGTAACAATACATCAAATCATTAGTTATAATATACCACAAAAGTAATAGTGCAGTTTTTTAATTTATTAGTTAATCAGTATTAACTTTGTACAATTATAAAAAACAAAAATGTAAGAAAACCGAGTTTTGCATATGGTTAATAGTTTAGTTTAATCTGTTTTACTAAAACTTTCTTTTGTCTTAGTTCCAATTGGTGAAAAATTACATAACCAAACACATAATTTAAAGGCATAGTTTATGTGAACAAAATAATAATTTAAATCAAAATAATTAAAACATATTACATTTATTGTCACATAATGTTTCACTTCAGATAACTATTTTACTAATAAAAAATTCTTTCTATTTTTCTTATTTTTTCCAAATATATAGAAAGAGTTTTCTGTTTAATTTATTTACAGAATCAGTTAGGTATGAACATTCGGATACTCATTCAGGTACAATTTGTTTCTTTCGGGATTATTTTTTTTTGGATTTTGAAATTATGCGCCACTTGGATATTATAAATTTATGTATGAGGTTTGAGTTGGGTCTTCCCAGGTCTGAATGATTTTGATTCTGATGTGCAGAAACATAAAAATATCTAAATAACCAATATATCTGAAACGGGTTCAGATATTTGTACCAACAATAATCTTATTACACGATCCAGTCCGAATCTTTTCAATACAATTAGCTATACGACGACATATCTTAAATATATAACACTAATTATAAAATAACGAATAAAAATTTATAAAACCGTAAAAATTAACCCCCGCACAGGCGTGCGGGTCAATCTCTAGTTTGTTTTTAATTTGAAAGACATGATCTCTTAAATCCTTTATATATTATTAGAGAAACATTTAAAAAATTGTAACCTGTATTTTGTACTAATTAAAAAAGAGCCTTTGGTGAGGTGTCAGTTAATTAGGATGCTAATTAATCAGACGTGACAGTTTAATAGTCAACTGAAAAAAATGTAGGTCCAAAATCAATTCTATAGGGAACTCTGTTTTAGCTCGAACATAAAAGAAGCATATGATAAGTAGTTTTATTTCATAATAACGAGTGATCCCTTAAGAAAATAGTGACATACTCGAATAACTCTAATCATCTATATTATTAAAAGAAAAATACCCATTTGAAAATGTTCTTACTTCATTAATTAAGTTTCCTATTTTTTTGCTTGTCTTTTTCAGTTGCATTTACGAAATATCCTAAAACGAATAAAACTACCTAATTTATTACTTATTTTTTCAGTTAAATTAATGAAATATGCTTAAATGAATTTAAACTTCCTATTTTATTGTTTGTTTTTTTCAGTTACCTTAATGAAATATCCTTAAATAAATTTGGACATAATGTCATTTAATCAACCAAGAAAACTCATGAGTTATCCTTACATGCATAATTTTAATAATAGAGATTTTTAAAAACGTGCATCATTAAAATGTTACCTAAAACATGCAGCACTAATATATAACATGCATCAATAAAACTAGAATTTGACAAATTGTTATTATCATTGAATATAATTATTTTTGACATAATTTGAGTTTTCGTTTACATCAAAACTTATCATATTTTAAGATAATTTTAATTTAAAATGTAATTTTCGTATTTTTCAAACAAATTCTAAAAAAATTTTAAAAATATTTTGTTATAATGTTTTAAAAAATATTGAGTTGCATTTCAAATAAAAAGGTAAAGATATTAAAAATATTCTAATTAAAATATGTAAAATTTAATATAGTTTTAAGGATATGGTCAAAATAAAAAAAATACACATATAAAAATCATGATTTTTGTTAACTGGACGGATCATTATTTATATGATATCGCACACGAAATTTTTTTTTTCTGTTTTTACAATTATCTAATTAACTCTATATACTCATTTTTTATATGATATCACACATTCGTAAAAAAAATAGATAGTTTAAGATGCAAAAAAAATATTTATTTAATGAATATAATATGAACGAATATTACAAATACATCATTTAATAAAATAAATAATTAAAAACTGAAAATTCATATCCGCATGGTCTAGTTCACACTTTAAATAACATGATAGACGATAGTTCTTCTTATATATTCGACACAAGCATCAGTATTGTTCTTGCTTTGTTTAAGCCTGATGAAGGAAAACCATTAGATTGAAGATTAAAAACCTCACTTCAATAGAGACAATAGAGATAAGTGTTTTGACTATAACTATTTGTCATCTCCGTTAGATCTGCTTAAATAAAAATGAGTTTATCATATACAATGGCTAGGTGATAAACTTTTAAAAATGTTCATTCAACCGTAAAGAGTGCTCGAGTTGATCATAATAGGTCCAACAAGTTTGTAAGACGTTAATATAAAAACTTCTAGCGGCAGAGTTTTAATTGATATAGTTTAAGCGTATGTCAATGGATATTTAAACGTCCTAGATCATCATATGTTGTCCAAGAAGTTTTTAAAATAATATAGTTTAAACAAATGATCAATAAATATGTGGATTGTCCGGTTCTCATATGATATCGATCGTCTGATTCTCATTAAATTTAGTTTTTAAAGTCTAAGACTTAGCTGTAATATCTGATGTTAAAGGAAATAAAATATGTGAATTGTTAATGTATAGTTACTACATTAAATGTAAATTTTTGCTAAGTGAGACTTTCTTAATATCAAAAATCCGTATTTTCAAATTCCCTTTTATGCAAAGTGAATATTCCTCTCATATAAGTTTAGCAACAGTAATTGAACGTTTTAGGTATAGAAGTTTTAATATTCTCGATGTGGTCATCAAATGTCTTCGTACATCCTTTATATATTACATGTAGAAATGATTTAAAAAAAAAAAAAAATTTGTTCGTGCTTTAATTGTAGGTTATATATTTGTAGAAAACATATATGTAGGTTTTGTCAAAAAACACATATGGAGTTTTCCTTATACAAGATTTGAATGCATTTTTAAGTAAGTCCATATTATGTAGTAAATTAATATATTTTTCATTTGTTGTAGGTGGCTATATTCTTCTCCACGAAAATAAAAATTTTGACAGATCTGAGCTAATTTCAACATAATGTATTAGGCTTTTAAAAAAAATCATTTAGTCTATTTAATATTGTGTTAGATAAAAACCCAACAAATATGTTAGATATATTTTACAAAGCTCAATAATTTCATATACCCTATATAGTAATAGAGAAACATTTATAAAATTATAA
Source organism: Brassica oleracea var. oleracea (assembly GCF_000695525.1). NCBI lineage: Eukaryota > Viridiplantae > Streptophyta > Magnoliopsida > Brassicales > Brassicaceae > Brassica > Brassica oleracea. The sequence goes on from NC_027752.1 coordinate 39,024,158, forward strand.
CATATAGTTTGTATTAATTAAAAAAATGTTATACTGAGTTGTCACGGAATGCTAATTTTGCTTACGTGTCGGCTTGAGAACTATATGACTGGCCCGCACCCTTTGCAGGCGTAAAAAGATTCAAAATATGTATATACAATAATAGTGTATAGTTTTAGAAGTTACAAATTTTATATTGTCAAAAAGTGAAATTTGTGTTGTATATATGTTGTTATTGTATATTTTAGGTTTAAATATTATATTTATGTTTTTTTTTATATTTTTGTTAAAAAAACAGTGACATATTAAAAAAATATGATAAAAAGTTATAATATAATCCATAAGTAATATAAATTAAGAAGTACAATTCTTGATTAAAAAAAAATCCAATAGAAACCTGCAAAAAATTATTAAATTTTGTTAGCAATTGTACCTTACAAAATAATTCGATAGATTTCTAAATTTCTAAATTCTATTGAACATAAAATAATATTAAATTCACATACAATTATCGAAATAGTCCGAAAACTGCTTCTGTTTGTAGTCAACTACAATCGATATTTTATCTCTGTTATTGATCTGTTAATAGAAGAAACAAATAAATGTAAGAATTTATAAATTTAATTTTTTATCGAATACAAAATAGGTTAAAATTACGTACCATTGACTATGAAATATTCTGAAAAATGAGCAGCACTGGAATTCAAGGATGAGTGAGCAACTTGAATCTCAAGGACTTGAAGTCACCTCATATGTCTATAGTAGACGAGAATTGTGTTAGGTGAGAAACAATGCAATCATTTTAAACAAAAAGAAACAGTGTCTAAAGAGGCTTCAACGTCAATCAATCTTCATAATAGTATTTTGTTCGATACTTAAAGCTAAAATCAAAGAACATACAAACTGAGTGTTTACCTCAAGCTCAGCTTCAATGGGTGGTAGAGATAATGTGGGAGAGGAAGCTAAAATCCAGGAACTACTCCATCAGCCAGGCCGACGAATGAATTGATGAGTTCATCATTCCATTGAGAAAGTTTCCCTCGCGAACTCGTAAGTGAACCTTCCCTGGTTTGTGTAGGACTTGAACTTTCCTGAATCTGGATGTAGAAATGCAAGCAGTGTACGCATGAACATTTAGTTACATTCTCTTTAAGAAAAAATAGTGAAGATTATGTTTTGAGCTATAACTTTTATCATACACAACGGACTAATGTTTTGTGTATCTGGATCTGCGAGTGGATTACCTCTGTTGCACCTACTCTGAACCTAAATCCACCCAAGAACATTGAATATAAGTAAATTCACTGCTACCATAAGAAACCAAGACTTTAAATCGTCACATAGAAACCCCAAATCCCGAAATCCAATCAAAATTATCAAAAGGGACATTGTTATCATCGTCAAAAGAATCACATACCGAATCTGACGAAATCCGAAGGTAGCTTCTTCTCCCATATGGAATCCGACGAAGCATCTGAGAATTAACCGCTAAGAAAACTGATGTAAAAGATCCACGGCGGCGTAAGGTGTTGTAGAAAAGAGAGAAGTATTGAATCTTTTTTTAATGTTTGGTGATGTTTAAAAGGACTTTAACTCCAAATGCCCTTATTGTAAAAAATTCATTCTCTTGTCTCCTCTCTATTCTCATTACCCCTTTGTCTTTTAATTTCATATACTAACATTTCTTTCTTTAATACTAGGACTGACCCGTCCTACTTTTTATCTAGATTTTTATTTTTTGTATGATTTTATGGTTTGTGTTTTAGATTTTCATTTGCAAGAGATGTGTATAATAATGATTTTTGTCTTGTAGAAAATTGTAAGTGATGAGGAGTATTATATTTATTTACTTAACATTTGTTTGATGTTCGTTTATTTTTCTAACTTGTTTTTGTTTTTTTAATTTATTCTCAAATATATTTTATGACATTATACTATTTTAGTTATTATTTTTATTTTTTTGCAATGTTTTTATAATGAGAACACATTTTTATATCATCTTCGCATATATCAAACTAAACCTATTTATTATTTATTTATTATTAGTCTTATTAGAGATTAAAAGTTTATATTAGCATGACACGATTTTCATGATTAAAATGGTATACATTTTCCTAAATGTTTGCTCAAAATTTTATATATAGTAAGTAGATTTGAGTTTTTATTGTTGTGGTAAAGTTTAATACTCAAAACATTGTTTATTTTATATTTTGTATATATCGAATGTACTTGTATTTTTTGTTTATTTTACATATTTTATTTTTAAATTAATATTTTAAATAATTGAACATGAATATATAATTCAGTATAATTGGAAATTATTTGTTTAAAAAAGAGAATCAAAACAGAATTTTAATTATCAATATTTAAATAAATATATGACTGAATATTTTATATATTATTAAATTTAAGGACTTAATAAAAATATTATCCCAATAACTTATTAGGTTTTCTAAAATAAAATTCACTTATTAAATTTAGAATAGTTTTAATAATGGCTTCCTTATATATAATTAATTTATTGTATGGTTAGAGAAAGTACTGTATTTTTTTAAAAATATTTTTGTCTGATTTATTAGACTATGATTTACCGAAAATATAATTTACTCTATACATATATATATCATGTTAGAACATTTTTTTACTATAATTTAGATTATCCTTGAATGCTATTAATAAATTTTACAACAAAAGTCTCTTGGACTCGGAAAGTTATAACAAAAATGGCTAACCCAATAGCGGATTCTGCAGCTGCCACTGTTGGAACTAATGAAGCAAACACTTGACCCATCATATCATCCGAAGAAATGGAAAATACGAAATACTTCCCGCGGGATGTAACTCAATTTTTCATTTTTTTGTTGTTGTTGCAGAATGTAGTTGTTGTTGGGTAAGTTTAGGCAGTAATATTTTGTTGAAAATACTGTTAATAGAATGATTCTGATGTTATTTATTAATTTTGTTAATCCTGGAATGCCTTGTAGAGGCTAACCATACTCTTGTGAAACCCTTACCAACGTTTTGTTGGTTATTAAATCTAGGGTTAAATTTATTTAACTTGTGAAGAATTAGCTTCATAGAGTTATTTACTTGGCTAATCCGAATTATCTAAATGCATTACGGTGAAATACTATTGACTGTCACCAGAAAAAAGAAAAATATGAGAACTGATAACTACATTATGTAAATGCATAGTTTGCAAATATGTTCTCAGCGAATACAACCAAGTGATTTTATATGTAGAATTAGGTAGAATGAAAAGAAATACTACACAAAAGATGAAGTACATAGAATACTTTTAAGAAATTCATAACACTGGATTTGGCGGTTTGGGTTCTCGAGCCCAACACATGGACGTAGGATCGCCAGGATAATAGCTATGACAATTTTGTTTTGGCCAATAACTCTTATATGAGTCTGTAATGTTGTTGACAAAAAAAAAAAAAAAAAAAAATTCTGCACCGTAATGTGAGAAACATGCAACTATGAATCTGAGCATGGG
>NC_027752.1:39027759-39042787 GCF_000695525.1 Brassica oleracea var. oleracea
GGGAAGAAACCGATCACTATTCAATAAGGAGAAGAAACTGATTTGAGTAAATGCTACAACTTTGTCTAAAAATCACGTGCTGGCAAGAGAATTTATGACCATAGAGCGTATAGAGAATATTTTATCTATCTAAGACAAAACACATATGCTTACTCTCTTATCTGCCTACCAGTCAAGTAGCATAGATGCATATGCTCACAATTTCATGTTTTATGGTTTCAATTTTCTTTGATGTATTAGAATACGTAAGGATGTTAGCGAGAGTATTGTACGGGTTTGTAGATTTTCAATAGACGGTCAAGCTTTGAGCATTAAACTAAGAAACTGGAAAATACCTTTATCAAGAAAGCTTTCGAGTCCTCTCTCAAGTACCACATTAGGTTCTACATATTCATGAGCACTGCACCAAATCTAAGAAATAAAATATTAATCAGACCCAAATAATAATTAATCTAGAGCAAATTAGAGACATATATTGCAATGTATTAGAGAAGACAAAAGAATTACCTTTAAAAAGTGACAGACAAATCGTGAGCTACATGCTTCCTACACAACTCTAAATGTTTGACTGAATATTTCTATTTCGCATCTGCTTGAACAACATTCTTTTAAAAGTTTGCAATCCAAGCCTGCAAGGATAAGACAAAACCAACAGTTCCATTTATAAATTTAGTTTGTCTCCAATCTGAGGTTTTAATTTAAAAATATACGATGAAATTATAAGCAAAAACATTCCACTTGCCATAGCTGTTGACCCTGACCAAAAGATCCCATGTGATTAGCTTGGCTTTTGTTGATTAGGTTCAGTTCACAATCTTCTGACCCGTTGAAGATTTGCAGTTCTGGCATGTAAGAATAAATAAAACACCAAAAAATAGAGAAGTTTAGCTAAAATTGATAAACAAAAGAACTCAAGAGAATAATGAAATAATCAATAAAAAAAGAAAGTAGGAACGATCTGAGGAGGCAAAGTCCGGCGAGTAAACCAGCGACCAAAAACCCTAAAGAAATAAACGAATAAGCCACCGTCAAGGGTTACTCGCCGCAATAAACCTTAGGTGGCACAAAACCACCACCGAGAGAGGTGAGAAGAGGCTCAAGCTTCCAACTTCATAGAGAGATACCAGAACAGACCAGAAAACCTCCACCACGGGCATAGAGTACCAACACAGAACCACCAAGGCATCTGACAAAGAGAGATCCAAGCAAGACCACATCGGCGAGAGATATAGGAGATACGAAGATAAGATGAGATTAAGGAGATGAATACTCACACATATTTATACAAAACAAACACCGCCTTTCAGATCGAAGCAAAGTATTGAAGACGACATGTGGGGGAGTGAATCGTTGGGATTAAACATGAAGCCTTAACTCAGACGTTTCAGATCGTGGGAAGAAACGCAAACGGCGCCGAGTCGCCATCGCACGAAGTGGAAGAGACCACCTTCGTTTCTTTTCTGCAATGAAACGCCGGGTTTCATACTTATGCGACACGTGTCGAAGCGAGAGAGTCCGACTTATCTAGCTGGCATCCTATGTGGCTTCATGAGAGTGAAGCAAACAGTCTTTTATAATAATAGATATTTCTTCTCCACCTCATTAATTCATTTAATTTTTCAATTAAATACACCCAACCAAACACAACAACCAAATGGGTTCCACAAACAACATTAACCAATCAAATTTACCTTGGCCCACATGTCTTCATGTTCCTCTCCTCTCTCCTTTATCCGCGTGAAGAGTTCTTCTTGCCCACCCTTCATTGGCGATTTTGAAGCTAGAACATCAGGTAATTCTTGTCCGTTTTTTATGAAATTTTGTGTGAAATATCTTTTAAATATTTGTGTAAACCATGGGTAACCTAAAAAGGTAAGAATTGATGAAAATTTGAGAGAGAAAAAACGAATTTGAAAACTGTGTATATGAATTTCGAATTTAATTTATGTCCGTTTTTGATGAAAATTTTGCTGGAATACTTATAAAAATAAGTGTATATATCGGCTAGTGTAACAAAAGAAAGGTTGAATGCAAATTTTAAGAGATTTAAAAGGATTTTGTAAACTGTATTTATTGGTTTTAGGGTATATTTTATGTACGTTTTGAGCCCGTTTTGATGATTTCTTCGGTGTAATTTCATTAATATGAATTATATAACATGGGTAATGCAAAATCCGAACAAAATCGGACTAAAAAGTTGATTAATTAGTGCACGGATAATTTATGAGTATTACTAAGATAACTCGTTTTACTAAGGCAAAGTGGTATTACTGATACTACTAATGTTACTATGTTTACAAAAATTACTAGTATTACTGGTTTTACTATGTATATAGTATTGAAAAAATTACTATTAGTAAGAATGTACGGCGTGGGAATTAAATTTAAACTTCTTAATAACGCTAATTTTAATTATGATTCATTTTATTTCAGGAAAATGCAAAATCCGCATTGTACAATCATTTGTTTTGATTATGGAGGATATTAGATTAAAGATGGGGCTGAAATGGAATGGATTTTGGGAGATGGTGAAGGGGAAGATGAAATTCACACTATTGTGTTGAAGAAATCAGTGGATGAGATCACACGCTGTGTTTTGGTTAAGCGTATTTGCAGAAAGATAAAGGTATATGACTATAAGATGGAAGCGAAGATTAGTTACTTTCCAATGGTAATGTATTCGAACAAGCCATCATATATCTAGGAAGATGTAGACGTTTTTGGTTATCTAATGCAAATAAATCAAGTGAATTGTAGAAGTGTTCTACATGTGGAGTTCAACAAAAGGGATGATGACACTGATTTCTATGACAGTCTATCAGATAGAGAGGCTACTGAAAACGGGGCTACTGATAGAGAGGCTACTGATAGAGGGGCTATTGTTAGAGAGGCTACTGAAACAGAAGCTATTGATACAGAGGCTACTGAGACAGATGGTGGTGATGAAGAAGGTACTGAGAAGGATGTAACTGATAATGAAGGTACTGGTGGTTTGCTCACACTTTACGAAGACATTGAGATGCATGAGAATGTCACCGAAAGAGAAGCAGGACCCTCAGTTGAAGTCACACCAGTTGTCTATAAGGAGTGGGATGATGGTATGGATTTGGTTTTAGATCAAGAATTTAGAACCAAGGAGGAAGCGCAAACTCATATTCAGACAGCGTCACATGTGAAGTGTTTTGAGTATGAGGTAATTAAGTCGGATACTAAGAGATATGTGATAAAATGCCGAGGAGCCAAAGAAGGCTGCAAGTGGTTTGTGCGTGTTGCAAAGTTAACGAATTCAGATCTTTGGTCAGTTAGAAGTTACATCAAGCAGCATAGATGTTCTGTTGTTACCACAAGAACACTGCCTAATAGAAGGAGAGGCACACCACAAATCGTTGCATCTATCCTGGCCTAAGATTATCATGGAAGTTTTGACACACCACATCTCAATGCTCTGATCGATTTGGTTCATCAGAGAGTTGATGTGGAAGTATCATACACAACGGCATATAGAGGAAGAAGACTAGCTGCTAATAAAGTGCGCGGAACTCCTGAAGAGAGTTATTCTTTATTATATTGTTATATGCACATGCTGGAGCAGGTGAATCCTGACACAATAACTCGTGTGGTTGTGGATGAGGGCAAAAAAATTAAGTATTTGTTTTGGGCTTTGGGAGCTAGCATACAAGGATTCCGCGCGATAAGAAAAGTCTTCATTGTGGATGCAACACACCTGAAGACTGTTTATGGTGGAGTGTTATTTATTGCGACTGCTCAGGATCCCAATCATCACCACTACCCAATTGCGTTTGGTGTTGCAGATGGTGAAAAATATGAGAGTTGGCTATGGTTTATAGAACAGTTGAAATCAGTGATATTGGATCTCCCTGGATTGGTGTTTCTTTCGGACAGAAACAAAGGCTTGATCAAGGCAGTACATCAAGTGTTCCCTCAGGCCGCTCATGGTTATTGTATATGGCATCTGTCTCAAAATGTTAAAGGCTACGTCCGTAACAACAGAGAAACATGTGCATTTAAGTTTATGGAGTGCGCACACGCTTATACAGAGGCTGAGTTCTTGGTCCTTTACTCCTTTATGACGCTTTTGGCAGGAAATATCCTAGTGCAGTGGAGTATCTTGACAAAAGTTGTGAACAAAAGAAATGGGCTAGATGTTACTTTGAAGGAGTTAGGTACAATGTTGACACCACCAATTCAGCAGAATCTTTTAACGGTGTTATTAAAGACGCAAGAAAGTTCACCTTACTTCCAATGTTTGATTTTATCATAGGAAAAATTGCTGAATGGTTTAATAAGCACAGAAAAGAGGCAGCTGAAATGCCACCCGCACTAAAGCTTGTGCATATTGTGGAGGAGGAAATGACTAAAAGATGTGTTGATACAGGGTTTCTTCGGGTTGACGAGTTAAACAGCTTCCATCTCGAGTACAGTGTGCATGGTAGTGACGGGAAGCGTTATACCGTGGACATGGCTATGAACACGTGCACCTGTGGGCAATTTGATAAAGACAAATATCCATGTGTTCATGCAGTAGCTGCTGCCACATTCATGACTGATAAAGCGGGAAAGAAACTCCATCTATCTGAGTATTGTTCTAAGTACTATTTGGTGAAGCAATGGGCTTTGGCTTATCACATGACAATATATCATGTTCCTCATATGTCTGATTGGGTTATACCAGAAGAAATTAGAGCAAAGAAAGTACTTCCTCCAGAATTTCAAGTCAAGAAAGGAAAACCACAACAAACAAGGAAACCATTAGCACGAGAAGCTCGTGGAAGAGGAAAAAGAGGCAGAGGGAGTGGAAGAGGGAGAGCCACAAGCACAAGCACATGCACAGGCAGAGCCAGAGGAAGAGGTATGGCAGCATATTTTGAATGTGGAAGTGGTTCAGGTTCAGGTGTTTGATTGTTGAAATTTGTTTCATTGTGCTACCTGTATTACTGGAATTACTATGTGTTATTTGAACTACTAGGATTACTGGAATTACTATGTGTTATTTGGACTACCTGTATTGCTGAAATTACTATGTGTTATTTGAACTACTAGGACTACTGAGATTACTATGTGTTATTTGGACTACATATATATTAGTAGGAGTATTTATGTTTAATATGTAGAATCGATATATATTTTATGATTATTATCAATTGGTAGACTAGTTACTTAATAAATATATATTAAGACTAAACTAATACACAACAGTAGCACTTAAAAAAAAAACCAATACACACACAACCAGTGACACTTTATTCAACTAGAATTATTACTTTGCCAAATATCAAACCTTTCAGTCACTCAATAAATCACCTACTCCATTTCAGTTTACATTTATCCTAACAGTCAAAGAGATTTCGGTTTCATATCACAAACAATAAACCAGGAAAACCAATTGGATCCAATAAGAAAGAACCCATAAAAATCGTGAGCTCTTGGTTTTTGTTCCAATTTATACCAATTCTACAGTTTCAAGATGTTTTCCCCAATTTCAAACCACAATCTCGCTTACTAAGATCCTACTAAACTTTTCGTCTACAATTTACAAGTTTTCCCCAATTTTTATCTGACCTAAATACAAAATGCAAGGAAATTAAGGTCAAGAAATCACTTACCAGGATGAGGGATGTCGATTCAGAAGATGAAGTCTTGATTAGAACAGAAGAAGAAGAAGAAACGATGAGTTTGTCGATTTTGTCGCCGTTTTAGGAAATCAGAAAGAACAAGAGGAGAAAGAGAGGAGAGAAGGGAAAGACATGACAATTTTTTTTCTGTCCAAACGCAGAGTTTAGGTTTAGGAAAAGGGTTATACCCGTATGTGTTTGGGTGGGCCGGGTTCATGTTTGGGTGGGCCGGGTTCGTGTGGTTGGGCCATGTAATTATGTGATTTCGTTAGGGTTATAAGTGTATTTAGCCTATTTTCGTTTTTCAAAATAAATAAATAAAAATTATATTTTATTGAAGGGAGATTTGAGCATTTTTCGTGAGTCAAAGGGGTATCTGAAGTTAATCTCCTGTTTAAAAGAAAGTAAAAAATAAAAATAAAATGCAAAAATTTCTACCAATGAAATTAAAAGAATTTTCTTGAAAGTGTACGTATGATTGACATGTCACCAGGAGTCAACAATATAACTTCTCGATTAATATATAGGAGATTAATAAAAAAAAGGCAAAAGTTTCGACCAATGAAATTAATTTTTTTTTATGAAAGTGTATGTATGATTGACACGTCACCAGAAGTAAATAATGTGACTTCTCAATTAATATATAGGAGGATTTTGTTAGTCCAAAATTAAATTGCTAGAGAATGTTATATTATATAGTAGGTTCATTATGGATCATTCATTTATCAAATTGAAATTATTATATATTCTTTCGTTAAATAAAACCTACAGAATTACCTAATGTGATCAGTAAGACTTTCTTCCCCAACTTCATGATCAGACATATTTCAAGCGCACAAAATACAAAGGCGGACAAGCTTGCACGTGGTGCGAAGAGTTCTCCTTCAGCTATGCTATATGTCGATTCTTTACCCCCGGTTTGGCTATCTGAACCGGTGGTCTCATATGCTTTAGCCTTTAATGTTGTCAAAAAAAAAAATTACCTAATGTGATTATGATATATATGACAATTAATGATTTTAAATAACAAAGATTTGCTAACAATCTGCATACTTTCTATCATTTTTGTTTAATTATTTATTATTAAAATAAATTACACAATTACATTTATCATATAATAAAAATTTAGATTTTTTTGTATATATTGTATTTTGAGTTTTTCAAAACTAGTATAAAGGCCCTGTTCGTTTACGTGTGTCGCGACCTGCGACCTCCGACTTGCGACTAAGATTACGTTCGTTTACGTGTCGCGCGACCTGCGACTAAACGTGAGACCCGTGACTAAAACTATGTTCTTTACGTGTCGCGCAACCTGCGATCTGCGACCTGCGACCAGTCGCGCGATCAAAATTTTCTTAATTTTTAGTCACTGTTTTTTCGGGTGACTTGAATGGGAACCCGCGACTGGTCATGCGATCAGTGGCGCGACATCAATACGAACAACAACCTGCGACTTGCGACATGCGATCAATCGCAAGTCGCATGTCGCAGGTCGCAGGTCGCGCGATAGGTAAACGAACAAGGCCAAATTACTAAGACTGTTAAAAGTCTCCCACAGACTTTTGTGATCAAGGTTTAAAGTATTTTTTATAACAAGATACAATTATTAAAAAATCATATATGAATAAATAATTTTATTTTAATAGGTGTTTATGTTATATATTTAATATATATATATATATATATATATATATTTCATATCGTTTAAATTAAACTATACATCATATGAAAATACATACTTATATTTTTATATTTGCTTTGAACATATATTGAAAATTTAATATTTAATTTTGAAATCTTCATAGTTTTTTTAAATGATTATTAATTATTAAAACCACTAAACATTGCTCACTAAAAAAAAATCGTTGGTGTAAAATTTTGTTACACAAATATACAAATAATCATATAATCATTTGAGTAGAAACCTCGTATTAATAAATATCCATATTAAAAATATATTATATGTCTATGTTAATATCATTTAAATTTAATTATATCGTATACGATATATAAGATTGATTGTTTTAACTTATTTACTCTAAAATGATTGCGAATAAACAAGATCGGTCGTTTAATTTATATGCGCACGCCAATTTATTACATAATAGTAACTTATTTTTTAGTTATTTAATATATAATTATTATTTTATTATTTCATCATTTGCAGACAAATATAAAATAAATATAAAATATTTATTTTGCACAAGACGCAGATTTTAACCTAAGTATGTATCTCTTTAATAATTTTAAATAAACATTTTTTAAACCTCATGCTAAAACAAAATAACGAAATGAGAATAAACTCAAAAATCAATATTTATATTCAGTAATAACCAAAATGAAAAAAGTGATACAAAATGAGAAAAAATATTGAAGATAGATAGGATTGACACGTGAACGTAAAGTTCTTATAATCATAATTAACTTTTAAATTGCTAAATCATGATATAAAACCGAGTTGATATAGTTTCATTGTAACCAAATAGTAGGTCTGAGATTATTCGGCTTAAATGTTAGATTCTTATAGTGATTCTTTGACTTAAAATATTTTTAAAAATGAGATCAGCTCATGAGTAAACAAATTATATAATTAACAGAAATGTTTTTAAAAAATTATTTAAAAGTCAAAAATATTAATTCGATCAAAAATATAAATTTTATTTTTTATATGATATTTTTTAAATAATTTTCATATAAATTCGTTATGCACAAGGCACCTGTCTTATTTTAGTAAATAAAATATTCTAGAGATCAGATTTTGAGGTGCCCAAGAAAAAATCGAAGATTTTTATAAACGCTTGGGGAAGTAGGTGCCACTCCCGATGTTGTCATGTGGTCTACCATTGGGCCTGGTGATCTAACATTCTGATAACAACCTGACACGGGTGTTTTTTTTACAAAACAAATAAATATTACAAGACGATTCTATAGCCACAAATCTACTTACTTTACGATGATTCACACCTGACTGCATCATCTACTTACTTTATGATGATTCACACCTGACTGCATCATCCTGAGCCGTCTTATGAGATCCATGCCTGACTGTATTCCTTGCGCCATGCCTCCTGTATGTTTTTTTCCATAAATTTGCATAATTCGCTTTTGCTGAGTGTATAGGCCTGTATTTTTAAAAGGCAAGATTATTTTTAAAAATTCAACTCGTAAATAATGTTAACCTTTCATAACAGTACAAAACTTTACAAACCTTTTTTCGAAAGCGACTCCAAAAGATACTCTATAACTTTAAATATGATTTTTTATTTTCCAAAAAGAAGCTTCAAAACTTTGAATTTGAAGTTTTGAGGAATGAAACTCTATATTTGAAGTTTCACTACTCAAAACTTCAAATTTGAAGTTTCATATTTTTATTTGCATTTTGGTCTCTGCAATTACACATCATATTTATGATTCATAAATATTTTATTCTTTATTGTTTTAATCCTTATAAAAATTATATCTCATAAATATTTTAAGTTTTGTTTACAAAATTTAAGTTTACACATAAAATTAAATAAAACTTTAAAAGAAAATTTAAAATATTTAAAACTAGATTTAGATAACAAAAAATATACAAAATAAACTTAACAAAAAAACTTTTAAAAAATTACATGAAGACATAACTATTACAAAGATTTAAATATAATAACAACACTAATAGTCATGTAAGTTTGATCCGGAACCTTAAAAATTTCCAAATATTGTCCAATTTATTTTCTGTAACTGAAGATGGTTGTTGTTGTTGATGATGTATTTTCGTACAATTCCTTCCTATTCATATTGAATATATTCACGAGTATTAATATCATCGGTAAAAGTTAGTCTTTTAACAATAATTTATGTTTCTCTTTTACTTTCTTGTTCTGATCTAATGTATTTACAAGTATTAATATCACCTGATTTCAACAGTTTTTATCTCTAATCTACAAATTGAAAATGAGGAGAGCCCTTTTTACTTCGAAATGCACTAGTAGATCATATATGCATTATGAAAATCATTTTATGGAATAATATGGTATTTTGCTTAAAGTTTAATATTAATTAAGTTATTATGTTTAAAATTTTATATTTTAATATAATATTTTATTAATTAATATTGTTGTAATATGTTTATATATGTGTTAGTTATTTACAAAAGTTTTATGAATTCAAATTGATTATGACAAATATAAAGACCATATTAGAAAATACAAATAGTTTTGAAGTTGAATTTGAAGTTTTGTTTTTGGAGAAGAACATCTTTAAACTTCAAATATAGAGTTTGAGAAATTTCGAAATAGAGTTTATTTTTAGAGATGCTCTGAATTTGATGAGCATTACTTTTGTATTTGCCTTTTTAAAAAGTAAAATAAAAAAACGGAAAAGTGGAATATAGAAAATACCCAAACAGAAGCTAAGACAAAAGTAATTAAAAGCAAAACACGAAGTCAAAAATAGACAATAACAAAAAGAAAGCGAACGCAAGTTGCTTGAGATACTATTTATATCATTATATGAATTCACATATCAATCTAGTTTGTGTATAGAAGTTTCGTTAGAATGGTCTGTCACGTAAATTACGGCATATAAGAGATATAGACGATGCGCTTAAAGGTAAAGTTTATCTGCTCTTTAGCTTTCTTATATTTGAACATGTTCCTTGAAAACCAAACTAAACCAAACCAAACCAAAGGAGCTGAAAAAAAAAATACAAAGAATGCATTTATTCAATTTTGTAATAGAGATACAATGGTCGATTTTGAAATAATTTGTACTATAAATAATTGCAGTGCCACTCCTACTCCCCATGCAAATCAGTAATTTATTTGAACTTTAAATGTTATCATGTCTCTTGTTAATAGATTAAAGTACACATATACGTATTCGCCTATCCATTCCATTTCATTCCCTTACATATATTGTCTGCTACTGTCGAAAGTATCCGCTTAACATGGTAAAGTGTTTAGCATCTTCTTTTGTCTGTCTAAATGAAAGCATTGGCTTTAACCATAGTTGTTTTAATTAGTAAATGCATTGGTTTTGCTCACTATTTAACTATTCTTCTTCAAAACATATGCAGAAGAAGACTTGGATCTTGATTTTCTCAGTGTTCATCCTCCAGACCTTCACATATTCGAAAGCTTTGGATGTTACTCAATATGGAGCTGTTGGAGATGGAGTTACAGACGATTCTCAGGTAAAAGACAGATTCGTAGACGTAATGTAAATAAAATCTTTGCTCATTGTTTCCAAAAATATCGTAATGTTAAGAATCTTGTTTATCTTTTTTTTGGAAGGCGTTCTTGAAAGCCTGGGAAGATGTCTGTAGCGGGGCAGGAGATGGGCAGCTTATCATTCCGGCAGGAATGGCATTTATGTTGCAGCCCTTGAAGTTTGAGGGTTCTTGCAAATCGACCCCTATTGTTGTTCAGGTACTCTGTTTTTCCTTGCTTTTTTTTAAATAATACATTATTTTCTTTTGACATTAGTAACGAATCTACTGATTTAATTGAAGATTTTGGGCAATCTTGTTGCATCAAGTAGAGGAAAATGGAAAGGAGACAAAGATCAATGGATTCTCTTCTCAGACATAGAAGGGCTTGTGGTTGAAGGTAACGGCGAATTAAACGGCCAGGGTTCGAGCTGGTGGGAACACAAAGGCAGTTCTAGACCAACCGTAAGCGGCTTTTTTTTTAATCCTTTCCAAACTCTTTTTGGTTTTTTTGTACCAAAACTTTTTGTTGTGAGAGTAGGCATTGAAGTTCAAGAGCTGCAACAATCTTAGACTTAGTGGCTTAACTCACGTAGATAGTGCGATGGCACACATTCACATAAACGGTTGCAACGATGTAACCATCTCAAATCTCCGGATAAATGCACCTGAATCAAGTCCTAACACCGATGGAATCGATGTAGCGGTTTCATCTAATGTTATCATCCAGGATTGCGTAATCGCCACTGGTATGAAACTGTCACTCAAACTATTTTTGGAGATTTGTGTAAATTCCAAAATCAGAAAATAATTTAAAAACCAGGGACGTTGTATGAACGCAAAATATATTTATATGTCAAACTAGACGGTCCCTCGATTGTTACATCCAATAATGTCATTGGCAGTGTGCTGATCTTTATACATTATCGGTTCGTTATGAAAAGGACTTTGTAATTATTATAGGTGACGATTGCATTGCGATTAACTCGGGGACGGCTAACATCAGAATATCCGGTATAGATTGCGGACCAGGCCATGGAGTAAGGTTAACCAGTTACAAGATTCTACTTAGAAAATGTTCATTAAAATATTTATATTAAACCATGTAACTTTGAAATTTATAGCATAGGAAGCTTAGGAAAAGATGGAGAGATAGCTTCAGTGGAGGATGTATGTGTCCAAAACTGTAACTTTAGAGGAACTATGAATGGAGCTAGGATCAAAACCTGGCCGGTACGTTAAGTTTCTTACTAATCTCATTTAGTAATTTTTTGTAACTTTATTTTGGATAAAACATTATGGTAATATTCACAGGGAGGATCTGGTTACGCAAGAAGGATTACTTTCAATGGAATTACTCTAGATAATGTCGAGAATCCTATCATAATCGATCAGCATTACAACAATGGAGATTCTGATAAGTCCACAGATGATAAGGTACGTATACAATCAACAAAGATGTATACATTGTACTTAAGATTGCTTTTAGAGAAAATGTATTTTACTTTGTAACTTTCTTTAGTCCTCGGCGGTGGAAGTGAGCAAAGTTGTGTATAGTAACTTCGTGGGGACGTCCAGATCAGAGTACGGTGTTAACTTTAGGTGCAGCACGAGAGCACCATGCACAGAGATTTTTCTGAAAGATGTGAAAATAGAAACGGCATCGTCAGGAATGGGACAAGTAGCGCAAGGACAGTGTTTAAACGTGAGAGGTGGTGTGTCTACACTTGCGGTACCAGGTTTAGAGTGTTTAGCACTTTCTACAGATATGTTGTCATGGGGGACAATGCCGGAACAAGCTTGTATGTTGCCGCAGCAATCAGTGCAACCGAACACACGACCGTTGCAAGATCCATTATGGGTTTATGGAAGCAGAGGACAACGATTAGGAGTATATAGTGTCGTATTAACTTCATTAATCTCTTTTGGTTTTAGTTATGTTTTAGGTTAGTCAAAGGTTTCAAAAACATATTCAGTGGGTTGAGATGATAAATTAATTGGTTTTTGTTATTGTCACAACCTAGATTCAAGCATTACTTGTGTTATAAGGTGCGTAAAAAATAATTTCCGATTTGATATAGGTCGGTTAGTATGACTTTCAAATTGGTTGTGATATGAATCAGTTTGGTTTGGATCAAAACAGGTCCACCTAACATAATGTTCAAGAAATAGCTAGTCGGTAAGTAAGTATTTTATAGCGGATTATTAATTAACGGATTATTAATTAACGATAAGTAAGTATTTTATAGCGGATTATTAATTAACGATGAACATGCCATGATTCTCATGCAGTTTGGTTGATCTGCACTAAACTTGAAACATAAGAGAAGGCATGCGGTAGTAACTTCTCCTTCATTCAAAAAAAAAAAAAAAACTTCTCCAAGATCAACTTACTTAAAGTAATCATTTTCCCCAACGAAATAAGCTGTGTTGCGATTAGTTTCCGATTCATTTTTATCTCCATCGAAAACAACTACAACTCTCTTCTCCTCATCAATAAGAAAACTCCCACCACTAAAGAACTGAAACCAAGTGAGTGGCGACATATCCACCGCTAAGAACTTGCTCCAAGACACTCCATTTGTCTCAATCTTGGTCGTAACCCATACCTCCATCTCATACGTATGCAAGTTCTGAAACAACACGGCAAGATGCTCTAACACTAGATAGAGTCACCTCATCTTCAAAGTAAGACTCAAACGGCAAAGGCAGACGCGGAACAAATCTCTCTGCTGTGAAATCAAAACAGAGTAAAAAACGGGGAACGTCTCCTCCTGCTTCCTTGTCTTGAGAAAACCAGTACACGTTTCCCTTCAAAGACACGCCATAGTTATTAGAATTAGACTCACAAGAATATGTGAGGTGAGAGTAGCTCTGGGATACTATTAGACCATAAGGTTCAAAAGAATATGATCCGAGACCATGCAATTTATGATTTGACAAAATAGTTAAGTACCAAACCGACATTAGAAGATAATAATTGAGAGAGTTTTGATTAGGATAACCAGATAATAGATTAAGAGAAACCGAGAATGATAAAATGGTAATGACAAATGATTTAGGGAAGCTAATCCCATTTAAGCCATTCCAGCGAGTTTAGAGAGGCTTAATGTTTATGTCAACATTGGGAAATAGCTGAGTCACTATTGGAAAATAGTGCATCCAATGAAATTATAACGTTCTCACTTAAGCGTGTTTTCAATTAATAGTATGATATGCATTCACATATCAATCTAGTTTGTGATAGAAGTTTTGTTGGAATAGACTGTCACATAAATTACAGCATATTATAGAAGATGTGTTTAAAGGTAAAGTTTATTTACTCTATAGTCTATATTTACATATGTTAGGTTTTCTTAGCAAAAAAAATGATATGTTATGTTTGAACCATGTTCCTTGAAAATCAAGCTAAACCAAGATCTATTAATGTATTAAATTCTTGTAAAACAAGAGAATAGAATCTATGTTTCTATATTATTCATAAACATAAAGATCCCTTTATATATATAGAATTACACGAATAATGAAAAGACTAAAAAAAGAAAATACAAATATGGAAAGAGTACAAATCATAATCTAATAAAGAAAAGGCAAGATGTTGATTCTCTCTCTCTCTCTCCTCACGGTTGTCTCTCTCTCTCTCTAGCATTGGGCCAGTTATGAACCGGGCCGGTTATGGACATCCACAATATGATTTATAACACTCCCCCTTGGATGCCATAATCATACAGAGATTGTAATACTCTTTAGATGTTGCCTCATTAAAACCTTACCAGGAAAACCCAGTGGAACAAAACCATGGTGAATGAAAAAGAGTACAACACATATTACTCCCCCTGTTCTGAACAACTCGCGGCTGGCCTCATGAACAGCCAAGATCTCCGAATGGTTTGAAGATGTGGCCGCGATCGTCTGCTTCATGGAACGCCATGATATGGCCGTTCCACCATGTGTGAAAACATAGCCTGTCTGTGATCGAGCATTGTGTGAATCCGAAGGATAACCTGCATCAGTAAAATCAACTAAACCTTCTTTGTTTTGATTAGTATAAAATAAACTCAAGTCTTTCTTTCCTTGCAGGTAACGAAGAACATGTTTAATCCCGTTCCAGTGCCTTTGGGTTGGACAAGAGCTTAATTTAGACAACAGATTCATGGCAAAACATATGGTCGTGTGACTAGCCAGATACATCAAAGCTCCTATG
>NC_027752.1:39042879-39043328 GCF_000695525.1 Brassica oleracea var. oleracea
TCACTTCGGGACCAAGGACATCTTTATCGTCCATCTTAGGACGGAACATATCAGTGTCCAGGCCGAGGGACCTCACGACCATGGGGCTAGATAATGGGTGAGACTCGGCCGTGTTTAATCTCTTGAGTACTTTTCTATATATGCCATTTGATGCACAAGGATTCCATGTCTTATGTACTCAAGCTGTAATCCCAAGCAAAACTTTGTTTTTTTTCAAGATCTTTCATCTCAAATTCTTTCTTAAGATATTCAACTGTTTGGGAAATCTCTCCAGAGGTTTCTAGGATATTTAAATCTTCAACATACACTGCTATAATCACAAAGCCCTGGCCGAATTTCTTTATAAAGATACAAGGGCTGATCGGATCATTCTTGTATCCTTCTCTCTCCAGGTACTCACTTAACCTATTGTACCACATTCGGCCTGATCGTTTCAATCCATAAAGTGA
>NC_027752.1:39043365-39043738 GCF_000695525.1 Brassica oleracea var. oleracea
TGGTACTTTCATATAAATCTCATTATCCAGTGGCCTATATAAGTATGCAGTTACAACATCCATTAACCGCAAGTCTAATTTTTCTCCTATAGCCAGACTTATCAGGAATCTAAAAGAAGTAGCATCCACCACAGGGGAGTATGTCTGCTCATAATCTATTCCTGGTCTTTGTGAGAATCTTTGTGCAACAAGCCGTGCTTTATATCTAACGACATTACCATGTTCGTTTCTCTTTTTCACAAAGACCCACTTATGGCCGACTGGTTTAACATCGTAAGGTGTCCGGACTATTGGTCCAAAGACATCTCTCTTCTTTAAAGAGTTTAACTCCACGTTTATAGCTTCTTTCCATTTGATCCAATCTGATCGTTGA
>NC_027752.1:39043788-39046698 GCF_000695525.1 Brassica oleracea var. oleracea
CTACCTTGTATGCAAATATACAATCAATGTCGATATTCTTTCTGTTCCATTGTATCCCAGACAAGACATAGTTTATTGAGATCTCATTATTATTAAGACCTTCAGTACCTTGAATCTTGGCGTCCCAAGAATTAGTATTAGATACATCAGGGCCGGCCGCATTTAAGCATTCATGATCGACCGCGATAGCTATTAGGGTTTTGGGATCGGCCGCGGTTAAGTTCCAGGATTTAGGAACGGACGCGGTCGTGTCTAGGGTTTTAACAACCTCGGTTTCAATCTCTGCACCTTTCTTAGTTTTTCGAGGGTTTTTATCTTTGGAACCTATTGGTCTACCACGTTTCAAACGTTGTCTAGACTCTGTAGCAACTTGATTGTGTCCCTCTTGAACATCAATTCTTATTGGTGCATTAACAGCTGGTATATATGACTTAGTCACTCTTTTCGGGTCAGCAAAGGAATCTGGCAATTGATTAGCTAGCTTTGTAAATGTATAATCTTTTGGACTTCTAAATCACATTCCTAAGTCAGAGGATCTTGCCAAGATAAGGATGTTTGATTCCATGTAATCTTTTTACCAGCTTATTGCTATCTCCCCCTAATGTTGGATGTTCGGATTCATCAAAGTGACAATCCATATACATTGCCTTAAATAAATCACCCGTAGTTGGCTTAAGGTATTTTATAATCGTGGGGGAATCATATCCAACATATATCTCCATCATCTTTTGAGGTCACATCTTTGTTTTCTGTGGTGGAGCAATTGGTACATAGACGGCACAGCCAAATGTCTTAAGATGGGATATGTCTGGCTCATGACCCGTAAGCAATTATGATGAGAAATATTTATGTTCACTAGACGGTCTGATATGAATCAGCTCGGCCGCATGCAAGACCACGTGTCCCCAAGTTGTGGCCGGAAGCTTAGACCTCATAAGCAATGGTCTAGCTATTAACTGAATTCGTTTTATGAATGATTCGGCCAAGCCGTTCTGTGTATGTACATGTGCCATGAAGTGTTCCACACTTACCCCTATGGATATACAGTAATCATTAAACGCTTGGGACGTGAACTCACCATCATTGGTCTCTATCATTCCGACCTTAGCATAGTAAAAGGCCAGTAGAGAGAGAGCGCATGTATAGACTCTAGGAATTTCTTATAGCCTTGGCCGATCTCTATGATCTGAAGGAACTCTTTGTTTCCTTTGCCCTTAGTCTCAATATGAAAGCCATTCATTCGAATGTCTTTAAAGCTCAATAGGCTTCTCTTATAGCTGGGTGAATACAATGCATCAGATATCTCTAGATGCGTACCCTTAGGCAACGTGATATTAGCCTGGCCGTAGCCCTCTATGAGACTTTAGAGACTTTTATATCAAAAACTTTCATTCATTAATAAAATAAGTTCAAAGCAATCAAAACATAGAAAACATAAAGCAAAGAACACGAAAACATAGATGTTGAATTCAACTTCATTCTTTTAAACAATCTGAAGTTTCATAATCCATAAGATCGTCTCGTTCATGATTGAAATCATCTTCACCATCTTGATAAGTCATATGAGCTTCAGGATTCTTCCCTTGTAAACTCTCTTGGTAGAGGTCAACGAGATGTTTGGGAGGCCTACATGTCTTAGCCCAATGATTATCCATACCACATCTATGGCACACGGATTTGGTCGAGTTTGGTGGCTTAAAAGATGTACGACGGCCTCGGCCATGTCCACGGCCTCCATAGGAGCCACGACCATATGAGTTGCCTTACCCTTGACCAAACGAGTTTCGGTCTCGACCACCACGTCCATGCCATTTTCCACGACCACGGTTGTGTTGGCTATCACTCTGGACATGGTTCAACTCTTTCTTAGCCTCTACGGTCGCATGTGCCTCAGGTAATGGGTTTGCTCCAAGAGGTCTCAATTCACTGTTTCTCATCAACATTTCATTGTTCCACTCAGTGAGAAAAAGACAAGAGATCAGATTAGCATAAGATGTGAAGCCCTTCTCACGGTACTGTTGTTGTAACAACACATTGCTTGTGTGGAAGGTGGAAAAGGTTTTCTCAAGCATATCCTTATCCGTTATATCCTCACCACATAGTTTCAATTTTGAAACTATTTTAAACAGAGCCGAGTTATACTCGTCCACGGACTTGAAGTCCTGGATTCTGAGATTCCTCCAATCATACATAGTCTTTGGTAATAACACCGTTCTCTGGTGATCATATCTCGTTTTCAACTCTGTCCAAAGGTCTAGAGGATTCTCAATAGTCAAATACTGATCTTTGAGACACTCAATAAGATGATGACGTATAATTAATATAGCTCCATATCTATCTTTCTCATTTGCATGATTGCCCTCGGTGATACATTCACCGAGTCCCTTGGATTTTAGGATGATCTTAGCATCAAGTGCCCATTGCAAGTAATTATCTCCAGAGAGATTTAGGGCAGCAAAACCCAAATTGTTGATTTTCGACATCTGAAATCATATATTTCATTCTTAGGATTTATAATGTTCTTATAATGCATACAAGACAATCAGATATATAATACAAATTGGTCATACGACCAAACGGATATGATGCATTTAGTTTATACGATTATGCATGTATGATATGCTAACAAACCGCACGACCAAACAATCCGAACATGCATAATGCAAGACAAGCCGCACGACCAAGAGTATGAACAATCTTAGCAATCGGTTTCTATATGATCTTAATGCAATCAGTTATTCATCTTTAGCAATAACGATTCTAAGTGATCATGAAACCTCAATAAAACAATCAAGCAATGCATCAAGGGGTTTAGTTACTATCAACCTAACGATCATATTCAATGAGATTAATGCAATTAGGGTTTCAATATGAACAAGCCGGTCGGTTTCAAGTTTTAAACAAGATGAG
>NC_027752.1:39047098-39047342 GCF_000695525.1 Brassica oleracea var. oleracea
TTAGGGTTTCGATTTTAATCAAGCAATAAGATTCAATTTAGGTTATTAGGGATTGGATCTATTGCCTTAGAGTTTGGTTCTTAGGTTTTAGTTTTACCTAAACCTCAAGTCGGGTTGAATGGACCACCGAATAGAGAGGAACGCGAGCTGATCGTTTCTATCGGGTCGCGAACGGGTTGCTGTCTATCGCGAACGGATTGAAGCTGAGACGAGTCGCGAACGGGAGCAAGCAGCTATCGGGTCG
>NC_027752.1:39047380-39054353 GCF_000695525.1 Brassica oleracea var. oleracea
GGTCGCGTCGAGCAGGCTGAGATCGTGTCTCGCGAACAGGCTGAAGTCGCGAGCTGAGGAACGGACTGAGGTCGCGTGCTGAGATCGGGAACGCCTTGAGTATGGGGTTTTAGGTTCTCGATCAGATTAGGGTTCGTCGTCGGGTTTAGGGTTTATCGCCGGGATGAGATTAGGGTTTTAGGGTTCGGACTTTAGCTTAGGGTTTAGAGCGTAATCGTGTTGATAACGTGTTGTAAAACAAGAGAATAGAATCTATGTTTCTATATTATTCATAAACATAAGGAGCCCTTTATATATAGAGAATTACACCGTCATAGAATAATGGAAACACTAAAGAAATGAAATACAAATATAGAAAGAGTACAAATCATAATCTAATAAGGAAAAGGCAAGATGTCGATTCTCTCTCTCTCTCCTCACGGTCGACTCTCTCTCTCTCTAGCATTGGGCCGGTTATGAATCGGACCGGTTATGGACATCCACAATATGATTTATAACATAAATGATTATTTTAATAGAATTTTATGTAGTTTTAAGAAATTGTTGATGTGAATAGCTTTAGAGGAGAGAAAACTCCTTCATTTTATAAATTATCGGTTGGAAATTGAAGATTTTATTATCCTTTTGTTAGCAAGAAGATTTTATTACCATGCATAAATCATTTTATACTATTATGCTTAATATTGTTAGTTAACTATTATTGTTACAATATACTTCATAATTTTTAATCATTTTTAATTAATTTCATTTTTATTTTAGTTAAAAATATGTGGTATATATTAATGTATCAAATGATTATTTTAATAGATTTTAATTTTTAGTTAAAAAAAAAATACTGATCTGGATAGACTTAGACCATCTCTAATCACTTCTGATTTTATCTCTATATTTATCCTAAAATAGAGAAATTCTACTATAGATGTTGATTTTTTCCAATATATGCATATATAATAGAGTTCTTTTATTTTTAAGAGAAAATATTTATTTTTAAAGGAAAATATAAAAAAAATATTGTTTTCATCCGTAAATAGATAGACATCCTCTAAATTTTCCTAAATGAATTCTATTATAGTGGCATATATTAAAGCAAATCTACCTCTATAATAAAGATCTATGTTCTAGAAGAAAATATAGAGACATTGGAAGATGTTCTTAGAAAATAGAAAACTTCGTCATTATATATATGATTTAAATGTACATATACGTATTCACTTATCCATTCCATTTCATATACGTATATTGTCTGCTACTGTCGGGAAATATCCGCTTAACATGGTAACGTCTTTAGCATCTTCTTTTGTCTGTCTAAGTTAAAGCACTGGCTTTTAACAATGTATGATTTAATTAGTAAATACATTGGTTTTGCTCACGATTTAACTCATTCTCTTCAAAACCTATGCAGACGAAGACTTGGTTCTTAAACTTTTCAGTGTTCATTCTCACGATCTTCGCATATTCGAAAGCTTTGGATGTTACTCAATATGGAGCTGTTGGAGATGGAGTTACAGACGATTCTCAGGTAAAACATAGATTCGTAGTCGTAATGTTGATAAAAATATTTGTTCATTCGTAGTGTTAAGAATCTTGTTTTTTTTTTCTTGGAAGGCGTTCTTGAAAGCCTGGGAAGCTGTTTGTAGCGGGACCGGAGATGGGCAGCTTATCGTTCGGGCAGGAATGTCATTTATGTTACAGCCCTTGAAGTTTCAAGGTTCTTGCAAATCGACCCCTATTGCTGTTCAGGTACTCTGTCTTTCTCCTGTTTTTTAGTATTTTATTATCGTTAACATTGATAACGAATCTACTGATTTAATTGAAGATCTTGGGCACTCTCGTTGCATCAAGTAGAGGGAAATGGAAAGGAGACAAAAACCAATGGATTCTCTTCTCAGACATAGAAGGGCTTGTGGTTGATGGTAACGGCAAAATAAACGGCCAGGGTTCGAGCTGGTGGGAACACAAAGGCAGTTCTAGACCAACCGTAAGTAGTTCATCGTTAGAGCTTTCTTTTTTCCTTTCCAAATTTTCTTTTTGTTTATTTTGTACCAAAATTTTTTTGTTGTGAGAGTAGGGATTGAAGTTCAAGAACTGCAACAATCTTAGACTTCGTGGCTTAACTCACGTAGATAGTGCGATGGCACACATTCACATAAACGGTTGCAACGACGTAACCATCTCAAATCTCCGGATAAATGCACCAGAATCAAGTCCTAACACCGATGGCATCGATATAGCCGCTTCATCCAATGTTGTCATCCAAGACTGCGTAATCGCCACTGGTACGAATCTGTCTCTCAAACTCTTTTTTGGAGATTTGTGTAAACTCCAAAATCATAAATAATATAAAATTTCGAAAGCTGTATAAACACAATCTATATTTATATGTCAAAGTGGACGGTCCCTCGATTGTTACATCCAATAATATCACTGAAAGTTCAAAATGAGTATGATATAAAGTCGTACGAGTACTGTATCAAGAAGTATTACGTACGACAGATGAACACAAAGAATTTCTCACCAAATAAATATGTCTTTACTAGATCTCTTTTAAGTAAACTTTTTTTTTGGATCAATTTCTTTCAAGTAAACTTATAAGTCTTAATTAATCAGGAAAACACTAGCTTCACACGTTTCTATGATCTAACACATGATCTTCTCTCTAGCCCTTTATGTTTTACTAACCATAAAACTAATGAAAATCTCTTTTGGTAAGAATATATTTTTTCTGTGTTAACCCCATACAAAGCTCTTCCAACCTAGTTATACTAGATAGATTTCATGGCTTTCTTTCCCAAATAAAGATCTCCAAAACTCCTTGTTAATCTTCATTTTCCTTTTAAGCAAAACTTCCTTTTTCCTTAGTGACAAACTTTCTTTTCAAACAATTCTTTTTTTTACTTAACGGAAAACGTCCATTTATCTTCCCATGTATATTCCATTTCCATTTCAAGTTCAAGCAATCAATATACGAACTCTAATATAGCTATAGCTTCATGCAACACGCTACGTACTACCTCCTCTAGTAATGCGCGAACTAATACATCAATAGTCATTGGCAGTGTGCCGATCCTTTATACATTATCGGTTCGTTATGAAAAGGACTCTGTAATTATTATAGGTGACGATTGCATTGCTATAAACTCGGGGACGGCTAACATAAGAATCTCCGGTATAGATTGCGGACCAGGCCATGGAATAAGGTTAATCAGTTATAAGATTCTACAGAAAATGTTCATTGAAATATTTATTTAAACCATGTGAAACATATAGCATAGGAAGCTTAGGAAAAGATGAAGGGGTAGCTTCAGTGGAGGATATATGTGTCCAAAACTGTAACTTTAGAGGAACTATGAATGGAGCTAGGATCAAAACCTGGCCGGTACGTTAAGCCTCTTATTAATCTCAATTGGTAACTTTCTTTAATTGTTATTTTAGATGAAATATTATGGTAATATTCACAGGGAGGATCTGGATACGCAAGAAGGATTACTTTCAATGGAATTACTCTAGATAATGTCGAGAATCCAATCATTATCGATCAGCATTACAAACATGGAGATTCTGATAAATCCACTGATGATAAGGTACGTACCTCAAATCAACAAAGATTGTATACATATCGACCTTAAGATTGTTATTTATGAAAAAAATGTAACTTTCTTTAGTCCTCGGCGGTGGAAGTGAGCAAAGTTGTGTATAGTAACTTCGTGGGAACGTCCAAATCAGAGTACGGTGTTAACTTTAGGTGCAGCGAGAGAGCACCATGCACAGAGATATTTATGAAAGATGTGAAAATAAATACGGCATCATCAGGAATGGGACAAGTAGCGCAAGGACAGTGTTTAAACGTGAGAGGCGGTGTGACAACACTTGCGGTACCAGGTTTAGAGTGTTTAGCACTTTCCACAGATTGGGGGACACTGCCGGAACAAGCTTGTATGTTGCCGCAGCAATCAGGGCAGCCAGATACACGACCGTCGCAAGATCCGTTATGGGTTTATGGAAGCGGAGGAAAACATTTAGGAGTATATAGTGTCGTATATTAACTACATTAATTAATCTCTTTTGGTTTTAATTATGTTTTAGGTTAATCAAAGGCCAATATGATAAATTAATTGGTTTTCATTATTGTCATAACCTAGATTCAAGCATTATTTGTGTAAAAACAATAATTTCCGGTTATATTGTAGTGACAACAATGTTTGAAATGTAATGCCTCTTATCAACTCCTCTGCAACTGATACACACCTAAACTAAACACATGAATTACACCACTCAAAGTTTTAATATTCTTCTGTACAGCAAAGACATACTTCTTCAGACTACAGAAAACTAGAAATGAAAATCATGTTTGTTCAAATCTCAGCTTAAGCAAGAGGCACAAATTTACAAATAAGCTATAAGAAAAATTATTTACTCAGCAGAAGCATAGTGTTTTGTCCAGTCATACAATCCTTAACAAGAATAAAAAGACACAAACCAGACCATTGGAACTGAGTCCAAAAGGTGAAATGTAAAGCCAAGGATAAAAGCCTATCAAACCAATCCCTGAAGTCTTATCAAGACAGGTTGGTTGTTCAAAGTATGCCACACATTACAATAAACACTCGGATTACCCCTCGGATTACCATTAAAGTTAGTTATCATATACGGTTATATACTTAGAATATAATTTCTCTGGGATCTGATTAGAATCGCTGATCGGATTACCATTAAAGTTAGTTATCGCATATGGTTATATACTTAGAATATAATTTCTCGGGGATCTGATTAGGAACACTGAGAGCTGCTTGGAGCACCTCCAACGTATCAACTCAAAGTAACAGAAAAAATATTAATATAAAATTATAAAAGTAAAATCTTTTATATACTAAATTACAAGTCACCTAGCCAATTAAATTTGGACACATAAGATATGTTTACAATTTTTTAAAAACAAAATAATGTTGAAAGCAACTGTAGGCGAGGGAAAAAAAATTGTAGCAACGGCTTCTATAAACAAAATCCACTAAGAGTACTACACTACCCACGATCATCCTTCCTCCACAGTTTTTTATCTCCTCAGTTCCTATAAATTCGACACACTTGGATATAGTCTGTAATTACTTAAAAGCCGTGATAGGTAATATATTAATCATTCAAAAGGAGTAAAGGACATAGCATGTAATCAAGTAAATTCAATAATTTTTTGAATCTTATCAAATGTTTGCAATCTCTAAATGGAGGCGTGATGTTTGTTGAAAAAACTTTGTTCGAACCCATGATCAAAACAGGTTAGTGTTTGATTTAAAACAACAATGTCAAATTGTAACTTTTTGCTTTGTTATGTCTGATTTTTTGTCACAGGAGCATAAGGTTTAAAGCATTACAAAGCAAAGTAGGAAAGAAATTGTTGCTGCGATCAGAAAGAGCTCCTGGTGATATATACAAACCGCATTGCTCCTTGCGTATCTTGCAAATTCTAATATTTTACTCTCTTCTTTCGTTTCATGGCTCTGGCCGAAGCAAGTTATGAAAATTTCGTGGAATAATTTTGTAAAAATTCTGTTAGCCTCTGTTTAATTCTTTTCTTTCTCTCTCAGTAAGGTTCCGTAAGAAAGAAACTCTTTCAAACGAGCAATAGAACGTAACGAAGAAGCCAGAAGAGCAATATAATGGGTATTGCTGAGAAGAAACTCTTCGTGAATGATTGCTATTGAGCAAGAACATTCATTAACCAGGCAAAGAGTTTGTATACAAATCTTGATTGTTTAAAACAAGTGCTGACTATGATCTATGTTTTTATCTCTGCATCACCCATAGGAGTAAGAGAAGTAAACAAGACGTTAGGTCTTTTTCTTCATCTCGGCCAAGAAAAGGAAACGAGAAGAACATCTCATGTGAAGTTGGTTTTCCTTAATTTTATATATGTTTACTTTACAACTGTATAGAGATATTATTTTTGTTTACTTTAGGAATTAGGATACACATTTTATATTTTTCTTATATAAAATGTTACCAATATTCATAGAGTAAATATAAACCTGGAAATGAAGAATGAGACGAACTAAAAACTATAGATATATTGACTTTCATTATCTACAAAAATAATGTTAGTGTTTTAATTGTTTTTGTGCAAGTGATATGTTTTCCCTGAATTTCATATCAAATAATTTTTGTTGGTTTTGGAAAAGAGAAATCATTTTTTTCCATTTCAATAAGTGTATCACTAATAACCTTCAAAATAATGTGCATCTGTTATGAACCAGATTGTGAATGATTCATAACCAAGAGATTATGATTTGTAATCTTTCCATTTATCTATGACGGTGTAATCTCGTATATAAGAAACCTCAATGTTATGAATAAAGATAGAATTTTCCATTACTTATATAACACATTATCAGCACGAAACTCTAAACAACCTGAGACAAAACCGAAATTGCAAAACCCTAAACCTAGCCTCGACGAACCCTAATCATCCGATCGCGTCTCTTGTTCCAGCTCACGTCCCCGATCAGCTTCAGCCCAAGGCGTTCCTGATCCTAGACGAACTCAGCCTCAGCTACCATCCAGGACAGCTCGCGTTCCCGGACAGCAAGCGTCCTGTTCGCACCAGACGATCAAGCCGTTCGCGATCCGACAGCAAACAGCTCGCGTCCCCGATCAGCCGCTCGCGACCTCAGCCTCAATCCGTTCGCAGTCAGCTCGCGTCAAGGCCAGCTTGCGTCCAGTCCAGCTCGAGGTTCATTCTTTGGTGGTCCGGTTTCAACAATCAACTAAGCGAAAAGGTAATTCGAAATCTAAGAACATATGAATCGAATTTGGATTGTTTGATAAAGAATGAAACCATAAAACCTAATCTTTATGATAAAAGCCATAGGATAATAGATCAAACCCTAATGAGTAAATTGAAGCTCTAAAGTTCGATACCCTAAACCCTAAATCATGTTCCTACATGATTAAAACCCCAAATCGGATTTTACAAGTTAAAATC
>NC_027752.1:39054490-39056366 GCF_000695525.1 Brassica oleracea var. oleracea
TTTTAAATCTGATTGAATCTGATGCTATGTTGCTAGAATTGTTTAACAGTTAAATTGCTAGATTTATTATTCTCATCCTGCTAGTTTAATAATTCTGATCTGTTTAAGTCTTGATTAAATTTGACCTGCTTGTTTTTATTAATGCTTTGATCACAGTTAGGTGTCCTAACCTTAATCCTCATATCTGAAACTTGAAACCCTAAATTCATTATGCTTATGAGTTCTATTAAATTGATTGATCTGATTATATGTTTTTGAGGTTTAATAAATTCGGATACTAAATAGATTATTTACACACGGTTTATGCTAAATACCAATCAGCCTTGAAACTGATTCATTGAAATTCATGCTTGAAATCTATATTCTAGTATTGCTAAAATCAGCCTTGAAACTGATTGAGTGATTAATTGATTCTGTTTTTTCTAGTCTTAATAAACAATAATATTATGAGCACATAGAAATAGTATTGCTGAGACTTGCTAGAAATTGACTGATTGATTAAATGCTTTTAAGATTGATAGTTTCATTGTCATCACAGATTGAAATCCGAATTGATTGTTTTTAAGAATAAGGCCGCATGAAAAATTATACCTAAATATTGAGTGATATATGATTTGAGATGTCGAAAATCAACCTGGATTTTGCTGTCCTAAATCTCTCAGGAGATAATTATTTGAAATGGACATTGGATACTGAGTTTATCCTAAAGTCAAAGGACTTGGTGAATGAATCATAAAAGACGATAATGCCAAATGAGAAAGATTGATACATGACAATATTAATTATTAGCCATCATCTTATTAAGAGTCTCAAAGATCAGTATCTGACTATAGAGAATCCTCTAGAACCTTTGGACAGAGTTAAAAATCGAGATATGATCACCAAAGAACAGTATTATTACCAAAGGTCCTATTTGATTGGAGGAATCCCAGAATTCAGGACTATAAGTCCGTGGATGAGTCTATTGCTAGCTGGGCAAAATAATGGATTACTGATGAGAAACAATGAATTGAGACCTCCTGGATTAACTCCATTACCTGATACCAATAAGACCGAAGAAGAAAAAAAAAATAGGTGACCACGTCCAGAATGATAGACCACACGGTCATGGCCGTGAAAGGTGTAAAGGACGTGGCCATGGCCACAATAACACATTTGGCCGTGAGAATCACTATGGCAGAGGCTGTGGGTATCGACCCAATTTGAGCCATGGCAAGGCAGTGGCCGTGGTATATCCTTTAAACCACAAAGCTCGACCAAATCAGTGTGCCATAGATGTGGAATGGGGAACCATTGGGCTAAGATATGAAGGACTCCCAAACATTTTTGTGACCTCTATCAAAGAGAGTCTGAAAGGGAAGAATCCTGAAACCCATTTGGTCTATAAAGATGGTGAAAATAATTTCTTACATAATCAAGATGATCTTATGGAATATGAGACTTATGATTGCCTAAAAGAATCAAGTTGATAATCTGATTACGACATCAAACTTGTGTGATTGCTTTGCTTGTATGCTTTCTCTGATTTTTATCTCCTTGAATTTAGTTCTATTACATTTTCTGCTTAGATTAAATGAATGAATGATTTTTCTATATGAGTACACTGAAAAACGCCAATATAAGTAATAAAGCAGGTATCGCCAGTCTGAAAGAAGACTATGGCTAGGCTAATATATTATCGCCTAAGGGTATGCATCTAGAAATCTGTGATGCCTTATATTCACCCAGCTCTAAGAGCAAGAGCAGCCTATTAATTTTTAAAGATATAAGAATGAATGGTTTCCATATTGAAACAATGGGCGAAGGAAACAAAGAGTTCCTTCAGATATATGAATAAAATCGTCCAAGGCCATAATAAGTCCTAAAGACTATACCT
>NC_027752.1:39057294-39060703 GCF_000695525.1 Brassica oleracea var. oleracea
ATGATTTATTTGCATACAAGGTAGCACTTGAATTTATAAATATAAGCGAGGATCATGAACCCACGTCAATATAAGAGTGCACACTCGTAGAACAAATTAGATTGAATGGAAATGTGGGGTTAAATAGTTTAAAGAAGAAATGTGTATTTGGCCATATGATTAAAACGCCATCATATGATGTTAAAACCAGTGGATATAAATGGGTCTTGTGAGGAATAGAAATCGTGAGATATAAAGCTGATGTTGCACAAGGATTCTCACAAAGACCAGTAATAGATTATGAGAAGACATACTCACATGTGATGGATGCAACTACTTTTAGATTTCTCATAAGTCTGGCTATATAAGAGAGAAAATTAGACTTGCAGCAAGTTGATGTAGTGACTGCATATTTATATGGTCCACTGGATAATGAAAGCACTAGAGGGTATTAAGCTGAAAGTACATCAAGTTCGCGAGAACAATATTGATAATCATCAAAGTATATGATCTAAATATCCTAGGAACTTCTGGATACAATTTCCCAAACAGTTGAATATCTCAAGAAAGAGTTTGAGATGAAAAATCTTGGAAAACAAAGTTTTGTTTGGGATTACAGCTTGAGTACATTAACAATGAAATCTTTGTGCATCAAATAGTAAATACAGAAAATAGTACCCAAGAGATTTAATATAAATCAGTCTCACCCATTATCTAGTACATGGACGTGAGATCACTTGTTTTGAACACTGATCTATATAAAAAACTTCTATGTTATGAATAAAGATAGACTTTTCCTTTATTTTTAAAACATTGTCCATTATATTTCTAAGAAAATAAATTTCGCTTGGGTCAATATACTAGTAGAGATATAAATTGTCAGACAAAATATCTAAAATTAGACTTCACTAGATACTGCGAATATACTCCGTCTCCACATGGCTATCTTTTAGTGGCTTTAGACTTTTGAAGTTAAAATTTAATTGCTTTGTAAAAATGTAAATAAGATAATTATATTTTATTCGTTTTATTGAAAGGGAGGTTGTCCCGTTAAGGTTGCTTTTATAGTTTTTTATGTCTAAAAAAGCAAAGAGAAAAAAAGCAGACGAATTGCTTATTTTTTTTTTTTTTTTTTTTTTTTAACTTCCTTATTAATTCAACCCATTACAAATGGGAGCCCAAGCCCATACAACTCTACCAAGCTAATCTAAAACGACTTCTAACACCTTCTGTCTCTAAGGAACCTTTTAAGCTACAAAGAAAGACAGCCAAGTAGCTAACACAGAATCCTGGCCGGCTTGGAGTACTTGTCTTCGAGCAATGGGATCCAATATGAGTCTAATGAGCTGCTGAACTTCTGCTACAAGAGTCCCCGGGGGCTTTCTCTCATCTGAGTGGACCCTCTTGTTTCTCTCCTTCCAGATCACGTACAACGCAGCTTGATGAATTAATCTTATAAAAAGCTGCTCTTCTTCCAGATCAAGTTGTTCTTCTCCAACACTAGATAGAGTCATTTTCTTCTCCAACGGATAACTAGTTTATTTACTTTTCATACTGCATACAATAAAAATTACAAGAAATCATGTTCAAAAACTGAAATCAAACAACAAAAACGATGTGCTAAGGAAATAAACTTATAAGGTATTGTAAAGGGAATGATGAACATGACATGTGGTTCACAACTTCTCATGCAGTTTAGTTGATCTGAACTGAACTTGGAACATAAGAGAAGGCATGAGGGAACACTTCGCATGTAGTAACTTCTCCGAGATCAACTTCCTTAAAGTAATCATTTTCTCCAATGAAGTAAGCTATGTTACGACTAGTTTCCGATACATTTTTATCTCCATCAAAAACAACTACGACTCTCCTCTCCTCATCAATAAGGAAACTCCCACCAGTAAAGAACTGAAACCAAGTGAGGGGCGACATATCCACCGCCAAGAACTTGCTCCAAGACACCCCATTAGGCTCAACCTTGGTCGTAACCCATACCTCCATCTCATAAGTATCCAAGTTCTGAAACAACACAGCAAGCTGCTCTTCTCCAACATTAGATAGAGTTACCTCATCTTCAAAATAAGACTCAAAAGGCAGAGGCATACGCGGAGCAAACCTCTCTGTTGTGAAATCAAAACAGAGTAAAAAACCGGGAACGTTTCCTCCTGCTTCCTTGTCTTGAGCAAACCAGTACACGTTTCCCTTCAAAGACACGCCATAGTTATTAGAATTAGACTCACTGTCCACTTCCATCTTCCAGTCTGGAGTGACATCAAGAACCCTCCAAGAATCAGAGCTTACATCGTATATCTCATGCACATGATGAGCAAATCTCAAGACCTTATATGCACGGCACGGGTTGCCCTCTTCGAATCCGAGAGCATGAGCATACTTACTATGGTCAACGCATATCCAACGAGATTCCCCTGTATAAGGGTTCCAAAGCACGAGCCTTGTGTAGTCTTCAGTGACGCATAACAGTAAACCCTCGCAGTGATATACTTGAGTGATATCGAGGTTATCTGAACTGTTTAGGCTAATGAGAGTACCTGTAAGCTTTATAGATGGATGATCGAAGTCATTGAGATTGACGCTCATCAAACGAAGACTGCAGTTAATCAATACGATCGCCAAAATCTCACCTTTACTTGTTCTTGGTGGTGATTGAGCAAGGTGCTTCTTTGTAAAGGTTTCAACTTTGGATAAAGTGTTCCACTTTTTGCAAGTGGATCGGACTTTTCTCAGAGATGTCGTCGGAACCCTAGAGAGGATCTCCTCCAACAAGTCCTTTGAAAGATTGTCCATCTTCAGACAAGGTTGCTTCGAAAAGTCTTCTCCTTTATTTGCCCTGTGTACAACAAATTCCTGCCCGCAAGAAAGCACCTTGAAATGACACTGGGCCAACATTGGGCTCTTAAAGTGGGCCCATTCAGTTTATGTAATATCACACGTGGCGTGAAGGCTTTATCATTGTTACACAATATGTACAATTGATCTTTAGTTCATGATCTTGCAAAGATAATACCACAAAACGATTAGACAGAGTTCTCACGGCATGTTATTAGTTAACTATTAAAGTTACTAGATTCTTTTTCTCGGATTACATGCTTCAAATTTATTAATTTACAAAAATTTTCACTATATTTACAATATTACTAATTGTCTATATAACATTCACTACAAGAAAACACAAATTTAACGACGGCCAAAATCGTCGTTATTTCCTCGGAAAAGAAGGCTTACGAGGAAATGGCGATGAAAGGCGTTTCGTCGTTATATGATTGTCGTAAGAGAAGATTCGTCGCCATTTCCTCGTTAATTAGCGAGGTTATATTTTCCTCGTAAAGAAGAATTAAGTTTTCGTCGTAAAGACCACGTGGGGTTTCCACGTAACGCGGTCGTTGTGCTTCCTCGTAAGAAACTCGTAAAT
>NC_027752.1:39064108-39091953 GCF_000695525.1 Brassica oleracea var. oleracea
TCTGTGAACGGCGTCCGGAGAGATTCTGCGAGGACACGCTCGATTTGTGGAGCTGACGTCGTTACGTTGTGAATCTTGGAGTGTATATCGAGCACTGATTTCTTTAACGCGGCTAGTTCGTTTATGGTGTGTGCGTCAAGACCGCCAGGGTTTTGAGCCGTATCGCCGTCGTTGACATCTTGATCTCCAGCGTGCGCCGGTCGCTCTATCTGTATTAAACAGATGTCTCCGGTACTGCGCCGTCGAAGCTTCCACGTTCGCAGCGAGAGGGGCTAAGATTTTTACGAGCGCCGCGATTTGGTTGGTTGCCGCCTTCTGGGCTGCGTCATGCTGTGCAAGGCGCGCCATGATAGTTTCTATGGATGCGGGTGGTAGCAGTGCCGGAGTCGCAGGAAATGACGCAGGTGTCATTTTGGGAGCTTCACGCTCTTCTCCAGAGGAAAAGCCGTCGTTGCTCGTCGCCATCTTGTTGACGTTACTTTGCTAGAGGCCCCACGGTGGGCGCCAACTGTTTGATCGGAAAACGGTACTAAACGAGGGAACGTTCGGTTTTAAATGTGGGTTAAGCAAAGACGTCTTATTGATGGTCGGAAAAGCGTTTCGTCGGTTACAAGGAAAGGAAATGCGTAAAGGAAAGGATGCCAAAGCTCGAAGAGCTTTAACGGAAAGATACAACACGGCAAGATAATAAAGGGAAAACCCTAATCTAGTCGCCAAGTATGTGTGAATGATTTTGGATCCCCTCTACGTTGTCTCCCTCCTCTCTTTTATAACCGACTTGGTGCTCTTCCGTGACCTAGCTCGCGTCACTTTTATGTGCTTTTAACTCGCTGGGCCGAGAAGCCCACATCGCTTCGAGGAGCCGTTGAGCCGACTGTGTTTAGT
This sequence comes from Brassica oleracea var. oleracea, assembly GCF_000695525.1. Classification (NCBI taxonomy): domain Eukaryota; kingdom Viridiplantae; phylum Streptophyta; class Magnoliopsida; order Brassicales; family Brassicaceae; genus Brassica; species Brassica oleracea. The sequence goes on from NC_027752.1 coordinate 39,064,994, forward strand.
CGATGCGCGACTGACTAAAAGTACTCTCATGTCGCGCCGAGAGATCAGCGCTCCGAGCCGCCGCTTCGAGCTGTTGCTACGCTTAGTATGGGCCGAGCCGTCTATTCTTCGGACCTTGAGGGATGGTCGAATTCATCCTCTACAGAGTTGATAGATGAGATCTTCTTCTCATGGATAAGAATGAGAGGCTCTTCCAGTTCCTGCATATTGAGTCAAAACTATGTCAACTCTAGAACTGATTTGAGGCATCAAGAATCTAGACTGAGTAGTAGGAGTAAGAAACTTACACATTTTTGGGTTTTCTGATTGGTGATAAAGTGAGGGGATGTATAACCTCTGTCCAGCTTCATCCCTTCTACAACTTCCAACTCATTAATCAACGTCTTTCCGTCCTGCAAAGCATTTTACTCACGGTAAGTGGTTTGACCAATCTATCAGTATCATAAGCACTCATATTCAGTGAGTCACTTACTTGGATGGTGATTACACCTTCTTTGCCAACCCTCTCCATAGCCTTAGCAATCAGCTCACCAATCTCCCTCTCTCCATTTGCAGAAATGGTCCCAACCTGAGCAATCTCTTCGGATGTGCTGATCATCCTAGCCCTGCTTTTAAGGTTAGTCACCACAGCATCCACCGGCATGGAAATACCTCGCCTTAGGTCCATAGCGTTCATCCCTGTGGCAACTGATTTGCAACCTTCGGTTAATATCGCCCTGGTGAGTACAGTATCACAAGTAGTACCTGGAAGACAAGTTAAGAAAAATCTCGGTAAGAGAGTTTTGGTAAGAAACAACAGGATCAAGTTAGGAGAAGTGGAGTAATCTTACCATCACCGGCAACGTCATTAGTAGCATTAGCAACTTGCTTGACAAGACTGGCACCAACTTTTTTCACTTTATACTTAAACTAAATGCTTTTAGCAACGGTGACACCATCTTTAGTCACTTTAGGAGCTCCCCAACTTTGCTCAATCACAACATTACATCCCTTCAAAGTTAGCACCACAGAACGTCAGTCACATCATTAACAATTCAGACCAAACTGAAATCATAGATCAGTTATAGATAAGCACCTTGGGACCCATGGTGACTCTGACAGCATCGGCAAGCTCTTCAACACCCTTAAGCATCAAAGCACGAGCTTCAACCCCAAACTTAATCTCTTTCACTGAATAGTTCCTGCTCCAGCTCATTCTGCTGGATACCTGAGGACGCAAGACAACATCAAGTTAGTAATAAGACCAAAGACAAATCTCGTACCAGAGAGTTACAGACCAATGCACCATTTACTTGTCGTGTGTTACTTGCAATCCTGAGAAGAGGGGAAATGAGAAAACAAAATCAATATAAAAAATAGGAATGAAAGCAAGTAGATTTAGAGAATCGAGATGAAATTAAGGAGATTAGATCAAAGCATTGATCGATTTTGTTCCCTCCATTGTTATTCACTATCGGAAAACTGAAGCAATAAGAGAGAGAGAGGAAGCAAGAGAGTTCTCACCTGGCGTTGGAAGCGAGATTGGAAACGAAACGAAACGAACATGGTGACTGAGGAGGGAGGAAGAAGACGACAACCCCTAAGGAACAGATAGTTCGGACGAGTGAGATCTACGGAGAGAAGAGTGGATGACTCTTAATAGACGAAGGAGAAGACTCTAGAAACAGCTGCGACTTACCCCTTTTAGGGTTTTAGGGTTTATCTTCATTTTTGATAATTAAAATATTTACTAAACCCATTTTTTTCCTATTTTATTTTCTGGATTTTCTTTCCTCAAATTGTATTCTAAACATCATCATTTTCATTTTCAAACAGCTTACTTTTTAAACTGAATGGGTTATATACATCATCATGTTTTCAATTACTTTTGATGAATAACTTATTTTGTTGATCTGAACATATATGCGACTATTTGTTCTCCTCTCTCTTCGCTAGTCAATGTTTTCTGGATAACTTTTTGTTTAAGAAACACAATGTACATAGGAAACACAAAACACATGAAGCCGCTACTTAACAAAACATCCAAAAAAAACAAGCCGATACTCAAATGTAATCAGTGTTATCACTTGAACAACCTGAGGATGTGGCTGCTTCGCAAGTGAAGTATTAATGTGCATAGCCATATTCTGATCAGTTGGAAAAGCTACAAGTGAAACATTGTCCAGAGCAATAAACAAAGCTAATAAGCAAAATCCATTATTTGAACAGAGTTTGATTTGTAGTGGCAACCGCAACACTTATCTCTCAGTGCTCAGAAACAGAGTACACACTAGGTAGGTAGATTGAGGGCGAGGGAGACGGTGCAACCAACGAGGGTGAACATATTGTGGAAATAAGAGATTGTTAGGACCACCTTCATACCATGGGAGATAGTATCTACGAATACCCTTCTTATACTCGCTGCAGCCGTTAAAACTCAAGATGCAACCATCCATACACTTGCCATCTTCTTCAGCTTCTTTATGAACACTAAAAGCACGTGTGCGCGCAAGTTAAACAAGACCAAACCTTTCACGCTCCTGTTCCACAAGTAGATAATATCGAAGTTCAGAGGATGCATCACCACGGGGACATAACCGATACCCGATTCACTCAATGACGTCAACTTGAGATCGCAAGAGAGTTGGCTTATAATTGACACAAATTAATATTGATTAACTAATAAATAAAAATATACATTATTATTATTATGGTAATATAATTAATGTTGTGGTGTATTGTTAATGTAATATAATTAATGAATTGTTAAAATGAGTAAAATATGAAAAGACAATTAATGTAATTATATTAGTAAAACTACTAAAATGACTCTATATATTTTTTTTATATTAGCCATGTTCTTTTATCTTACGCTGCTATCGGCGGTTGCGTCCAGAAATTACAACTACTCCCACGGCATATTCATGACTGGCGGAAAAATGCTGCTTGTTTTTTAGCCGCTGCGGCCAATAAAAATGGATAACTCTGACACTGGGAATAGAAGTGTCGGTTGTCTATGCATTTTGTGTCTTCGGAATTTGTTGGCCACTGATTTCTTTTTCAAAACAGGTTTGATTTGTCTCCGTTGTAGTGTATTTCTTTGACGCAACCGCCGATCGCAGCGTCAGATAAAAGAACATGGCTATTGTTATCTATGTTTTCAAACAATTCTCATTTATACTGATATCCATGTTTCCAAACAGTACCAAAAGATATTTCAATTTGAATAATATAGATATATATACATTATAAATACATTATAAATATTATGTTGGATTCTTAAAATCATGGAAAATTCAGCCCAGAAATTTTAAAAATATATTTAGTATATAATTTATAAATACATAATTTAATTGGTCACACAATATTTAATAAATATAAAAATATATTAAAATGTTACAAATATTTCTGTTATAAAATGTATTTGTTTGCTAAAACTACTTATAATATAAAATAGATGGAATATATATTTTACGTGGAGGTTTACAAGGTTTGGCCGAGGATCAAACCGCTCCGAGCCGTGCGAAGGTATTTTGATGCCGTAAGCAAAATAAAAATAGTACATATTTTTAACAATATTGTCTTATGACAAACTAATATATAAGTAATCAATTTTTGAAAAAAAAAATTTGATAGAAGATACAAAAGTATTTTACTATCATTTTATGTTATTTAACAAATATAAAACTGAAACATACAAATTAGTCTTTTAATTGTATAGATTCTTTTAAATTTGTAAACCAAGCAATAAAAAAATATATAAAGATTAAGGAAAAAATAATATGGTAAAAAGTGATTATAGAAATTTCTAAGTTGTAATTATAGAAAATATGTGAAAAGAACATTGATTGTAATTTGTTGATCTATGTAATCTAGTTAAGAAGCAATCAACAAAGTTTGTTTATGTATGTATAAAATAAAATATATAAATGTATGCCCTATCATTTTCTGTAACAACTATTTAACAGAAGCGAATGCTTCAAACTTTCTTCGGTAGACCTCTGATTAACCGTTTGCGATAGATTTTTTATTTATTCTTTTTGTCTATGCTTGCTCCCAATAGATTTTTGGGATTCACAAATCTGATAAGAAAAATATTGGTATAACTATATAAGCTATATCCTCTATACATTATTTGAAAAAGTGATTTGTTTATGTGTCATCGATACACTCATTTTCACAAAAAAGTGATATGACTTCTAAAAAAGATGAATCAAACTAATTGTGATATGAAACCAATAAAATGTACATTGCTTTATCGGGTTAGTTTTGTTTCGTTAGTTGTCCTCAAGTGCAGAATTTTAATTGATTTACATGTGATTCTATCTATAACTAGATTTTTTTCCCGCGCTACGCGCGGATTACATGCTTCAAATTTATTAATTTACAAATTTTTTCACTATATTTACAATATTACTAATTGTTTATATAACATTTTTTAAAGTTGAAACTTAACGCATCAAGAAAAAACTCAAAGATCATTAACGGCGAGCATCATTAGTGACAAATAAATATTGTAATTAAAATGTAAAATATAAAAGATTAAAATTAATCTAAATAATATTAATCCCAATAATAATAATTTTAACATTTCATTTGTGAAAAAACTTAAAGCATCATTTTAAAATACAAAGAGATAGTATATATCAACAATATTAGGGACATAAGTCCCACATCGGGTATTGAAAGAGATCATTAGTAATATATAAAATAGATGAGTCACTCCTCTTATTACCAATTGGTTTTAGGTTGGAAACTCATCTAGCTTAATATGGTATCAGAGTCCGATTCAAACAATTCAACCCGATCCATTATCGATCCATCCCAAAGTCGGCCCATCGATCTTTGCCCAAACATTCCGAGATTGACGTTCAAAGAGCCATCATCTCGAGATGGCGTATTAGGGACATAAGTCCCACATCGGATATTGGAAAAGATCATTAATAATATATAATATAGATGGATCACTTCTCTTATTACCAATTGGTTTTAGGTTGAAAGCACATATAGCTTAATAAACAAAACATGAAAAATTGCATGCGGCTTATACAACTTTGAATACTTATCTAAAAATTAATGAGTTAACTTATTAGTTTGATTGCTTGACATAATATAAGTTCATTTATCTGTTGAGAAAGACGAAACAATCATAAAAAGGTTGCTCACATGTCAGCAACTAAATCAATCACGAACTTGTGTCTGACACATGCATATACACAAATACGCTGTAATTACTTTTTGTCAAATACACAAAACTCACAGTGTACTATTATCCCGACACATATTATTGCCCGGAGACAAACCATTATTCTACTTGGATTCTCTACGTATTCTGTGTCTAGGATCCCAGAAAAGCTGGCTCCCATAGTTACTATTTGTTCACTGACCATATAACTTATGGGAATTCCTCAACTCAGCTCCTCGGAAAACTTTATTTGTGGAGAAAACGAAGATGCAAATCATAAGTAGATGAGACCCTAGAGATAATATATGGTGCATTTCTTACGGTAAGAAGTGTCTCTTTGTCGTGGGGGATAACAAAATCATCAAAGTCTTGTTTTCAATCGGTTGACTCAACTTTCAAGTGCTTTAAATTGTAATTCTTTTGTAGGTCAAAGTGAGCGCTAAAAAAAATATTTTGAGTGATATATATATGTACCTCATTTAAAAATATATTCAGTAGCTGTTCTTTTTGCTTTCAATGAAGCTAAAGGTAGCAACATAAAGCAGTGCCAAAGCGGGAGCTCAATCAAGATGAAAAATTAATTTTAAGCCCGAGATTATGACTCAAGAGAAGGAGGGTGGTGACAGAACTATCGTATACTTACGTCGAAGACTACAACATTGGGATATATGTATATGTCGTGTATACTGATCCCATCGAATCTTCTTTCCCGGCTGAGGATCTACCTCTGCTTCTCTAAGAGCTTTGCTATTGTTGATGTAGTGATCACAATCTACATTCATAAGATAAGGAGCATTAGATAGAAACCCCGAGATTTGCGGAAAGAATTCAAATAATATAATCAAGGATTACGCATAATCATTTACTAAAAGATTCATGGCTCCAACATTTTATGATGGTCAACTCTGGGTCTCTTCTCATGGGAAGACAAACCAGCCTAGGCAGCTTGTGGTTTTATACATCGCAAACACCATTGTTTCAAAGGAGAAAACATGAAAATAAACAGATAACTCTGGGAGTAATGTGTACACTCAGCACATATAACAAAAATGAAACAGTTAAACGCCTCTGAGAATCTCACCTAGATCAGAACAAATGATCACAAATATTATTACCAGGCCAGGGAGTGCATTTGTGCCTAGTCAAGACTTCTTCAGACACTTTCTGTGCAGTCGCAACTAAGCATTGATGTTAACCTTGAATTCTTCATAATCTCTCTGTGTCCAGGATTAGAAAATGAAGTTATGTATAAAGGAGCTAGGATACAAACCTTCATGGTTCATCGTTCCCCAAACTCAAATGGCTGCAAAAGAAAGCGAAACCACCAAATCAGATTATGTGGTTTTAGTTTAAAAATATAAAAAGAGAATGAGTCCGTTTAACCACAAATCAAATTCTCACTGTCATTACCTCTATACCGTGAGTAAAGCGTTTAACCTCAATCAGATTCTAGCCGCCGTACGATTAGCTCTACTGTGGCTCGTCTCAAATGTACAAACCCATTGGTGAGAAAAAAGAAAGGCATCGATTTATATATTGAGAAGGGGAGAAGACGAAGAGAGCTTGGAGTCCGGAGATGATGTTGTTACTCAATACTCACTTTTAATTGGGCAGCAATATCTAGCAGTCCAATATCTAGCAAAAAAAGTGGAATGTGGAAGATATAAAGTGTTGTAACAGACAGGTTTTGATTTTTGCAAGCGGCAAGAAATATAGCGGAAGAGTGTAAATAATTGATAAGATGGCTCTCTGTAAGTGTTAAACCAGAAGAGTGGGATAGACAAACAGATTTGGCGTCCCTGTAGGTATTAGGGCTATGGGAGTATTACGATTGGGCCGAATATCTGGAAGGGCTGGGATGCTTTCATGGCCTAATAGCTTGAGTATTAAGAAATGACCGTGATGACAAGTTGGTTTAATTGGTTGAGAATATCTTGTCCTATGTGGACAGCTTTAGGAATCTCTAAATTAGTTCCTTTTATATAGTAGTGACTACATCTTTTTCCGCGCGTAGCGCGGAGTATATATTTTAAAATACTATAATTATATTTAATTTGATTATCGATTAATCATATATATTTTTATATTGTATTTTATTTATATCTCGATAATTTATCCAACATATTTATTTAATAAATAATCATTACCCCTTTTGTATGTAAATGTGAAATTAATATTATATCGAAAAAAACATTGTAACATAGAAGAATCTTTAACTTTTTATAAAAATAAAAATATCATAATTGGCCATCAAATATCTATCATAATTATGTATGTAATTTTATGACTCAAAATATTTATTTATTTAATATAAAGACTAACAAATGATAAAAAAATTATTTAAGCTTGGGTTTTATTAATTTACAAATTATTTCTTTAAAAATTCGTTCAAATATATATATTTAAACATAATTTCAGTATAATTTTTAACTGTATAAATTTTTCCCACAAAAATTATTGTAATAATAAATTTCTAATTAGTATATTTTTTAGTTCTTATGGGTTCTTACTACAGATAATAGTTTATATTTCTTCAATGAAAGGAAACTATGTATTTTCAATTTGAATATGGTGATTTTAAAGGTTTTTTTTAACGTACTACAAAGATTTAAAAACTGCTTTTAAAATATTCTCATTTGTAATGTCTTTTCATTTTTATGTTTTATATCACACTTAGTAATTAAAATCAGGAAAAAGTGCCAAAAAAAATTTTAATTAAAAAAAAAAAGTTAAAAGGCTTTAACTCATAACTCACTAACGGATTAAATGTTGACTTTCAATATATAGAATATGAGTTGCTCAACAAAAATATAAGATTTTATTGGTTTTGATTTTAAATTTAAAGATTAAAATATATTACATAAATTTTGAGTTTCTATATGTGTGAAATTTAATGATTCTAAGCAAATTAGGTTTCGATCTTGTATTGTAGTATCATCTCAGTTGTTAATGTTTTAAAAATAAATAAATAAAATAAACGGTTGTAAGTGATCAATCTAGAAAATAAATGAGAATTCTAACTTTATCTCAAATTTGATATCATTTGTAGAATATAATTTTAAATGATAATCATTTTCATTAATAGTTTAAGTTTTTTTTTAAAAGATAAAATTAACACTCCTAAAGCATTTATAATTTTTTTTTAAAAGTGTTTATAGAAGTTTATAAACTGAACAAACCTCCTAATTACTAAACCATAAACAATAACCACTACACCCTAAACCCAAATGTTATAATATTTTGATTAAGTGTATTTTTTAAAAAGTAGTATTCAACTTAATTATTTCAAGGAATTTCTCAAAAAGCAATCAATTATATTTACAACACATAATGCTGCCAAAAATTCAAAATAATTGAAAGTAAGTTTATTTATAACTTAATATAAGAAAGTATAAAAATTCAGACATAAACATAAAACTAACAATTGTCACAAAACATTTACAGAGAACACGATTCTTTAGAAATAAAATCATTAATTTACAAAATAGTTTTAAATTACATACTTACATATTTAAAGTTATATATGAATTTACTTTGAATTTGTCTACTTAAAACACTATCCAATATAAGATATGTAGTCATAAAAAAGGCTAAACACAAATATAAGATTTTAAATTGATTTTTGGATTTTTCCGTTAAAGCCTTCAAATCATTGATATAATATTACATATTACCAAAATCATATGTAATTTATATTTGATAAATTATTTTGTTAAAACATATACAATTTTAAATTTAGGTATGACATTTTAATATTCACTTTTTAAACCGAAACAAAAAAATCATGTTTGACTAAAAATTTAATGATTAAAATGGCGTGTTTGTAATTTGAGATTTTTGGCATAGTTAAAAAGAAAGTATTTTTGACGTTTTTCCTTTAATAATAGTTTACTATTTCTACCATTTTTTCTCCTACATAAATTAAGTATTTAAAAGTGACAATCTTTTTAATGCATTTTATTTATGTTATTATGATAAAATAGTAAATTATTGTACCGAGATGGATTTATAAATTGATATTACAACTTAGTATTTATTGGTTATTATTAGTATATGTCTGTGTTAAAGTTTTCATTCAAATACTTTAACATTTGATATCATATTGGAATTATGTTGTTTTTGATTAATCAAGCATATGTACCTTTTAGAACTGTTTAGATTTGCTGTTCATTGCTAAACAAAAAAAAAGCTATAAGAATATTTTGGCTAAATAATTTAAAGCAGAGATTAAGACCAACACCGCAAACCAAAATCCACTACCCCTAAAATCAATGTTCTTAAACCCCACTCGGACACTGAACCGGATAACTTACCTGGTCGTTGGGTCACTGGATCGACCGCGGCCGAACCACGGATTAATAAATGAATTAATTTTATTATATAATAATATATCAGCTATGTAAATAAAAATATAGAAACTAAAGTTTAATATTTTCTAAATATTTTTATAAACATAAAATAATAGTTTGGATGTGTATATTTTTATGTTTAAGAACATTTAGAAAATACTTAACTTTAATTTCTATATTTTTATTTTCATTTGATATACAAAATATCAAAAAATAGTTTAGACTATTTATAATTTTGTATAAAAAAGTAAGAGTTATGGCATCTAAAAAAATCAAGACATAAAATTTATAAATATTTAAATGTTTAATGTGAATAATAAATTAAATTTCAAATACAAAATAAACCAAAAGTAAAAAATTATTATAAAAAATTATCAATAACGGAAATAAACTAACACCAAATCACATCAACTAGTTTTGGTTCTCTCTACCATTGTTCACTTTTATTTTCTTCAAGTGGCATAGTGAAATCTTCATTAAAATCTAAAAATCACAAATATAAAACTGAAAAGGAAAAACCTAAAAAAAATTTGTCGGTATATCACTTCTTAATTAGAAATTTAGAATATAAAACATAATCTAAAAACATAATTAAAAATTAAAAATGAATAAAAATTATTTATTGGTTCAACCAGTGGTTCAACCGGTATCGGGTTCCGGGTTCTATTGGGTTTTTGTGGGTTTTTGCGGGTTTCTAAATATTTGGTTTTTCACAAAACCCAAACCAGATTTTTTCAGGATTGCCGGGTTTACCGGTTCAACCGCAGGTCCGGGTCAGGTTTCAAAACACTGCCTAAAATACATCACACTCATCTATATAAACAAAGCAAACATATGCTTTTCGAATAAAAATCAACGGATGATGTCTAAAGTATTGTATAACTAGTTTAAATTATTATATATTAACCTTCATATATCTTAAAATACTAATAAGACTCTAATAATTAGTTAGTAACACTTTTTATTTAAATATGTACAAAACATTAAATAACATAATATGTAGGTGTAGGTGTTATTATTATTATTTTTTGGAAAAGTATATGTATATGTAGGTGTTAGATATGTATGAGCCACTGGACTCCTAGGCTCCTAATAACGCAGCAAAACAGTTTAATGGTAATGTTATTTTGCATCCGTGTATATATACTTTCTGTTCCCACTTTTGTTAATGTTGACAAAGAATTTTTAATTCTTTGCTTAGGAAATTATTCAGGAAAAAATCAAACATTTGTGTAATAATTTAATGATGACATGTTTTTTGGTACGAATGTTAAACTTTTAGTATGGAATATATGTGTTGCTCATAAAAAAACAACTAAAAATATTTGTGTTTATGCTCTCTTTAGTGTGAACGTTTTGTCTATAATTTAACAATTTAAATTACTTTTCAAATCAATTTAAAATTTGAATTGCTTTAATATATTACTGTAACAAATATTTATTTTGTTAAATTTTTATTTTTTTATTTTTTATATTTCCCTGGTTTTTAAAATAATGTAACGTCACAATATTCTCTTTGTGAGATAAACAAAAGTATTTAATTTGCATTATTTTCTTATTGAACTGTTAATTGATGATAGTTTGTTATAATATGCAATTTCTAATTTAATTAAATCTAATCCTTATCTCCTTCACTAATATTACTTTCTATTTCTCCTCTTTCTCTACTTAGATAAAATAAATAAATCAAAATCAGTTGTTCATTCTACGTTGCAAATCATCTAATTTTTTCTTTTGACCATCACGTGCAGTTCAAACTAAAAAGAATAAGTCTTAGGTAACATGCTTTATATTCAAAAAATTTGTTTGTTCCTGATCACACAAACAAAAACCAATTTATATATTCTTCAGGTCATTGGAGAAACATATTTAGTTTACATAGGAGCAAAGATGTTTCCTATAAGAATATAAAGAACATGGTTGTGGCTTTTGCTTCCACAGAGATTTTTTTTTGCTTCCTCAGAGATTACTCTTGTTCTTGTTGCCAACTTAGAAGCCACAACCTGCATGTCAACAGAAATATCAGAAATGGTTGCAGATTTGCCGATAGTTATGGGGGTTCTATAAAAAAAACTAAGATGGGGTTACCAGCAGGAGCTGCTGATTAAGGCTCATTGATCGCAAGAACACAATCTAACATCAGAATGTCTTACCCATGGAAGAAGTATGCGCTAAGTAATCACCTCCCGAGTCTATCCACAGCCCAAAGCAGTATGACCAAACTGAAACCAAGTCCAGTGTTGAAGAACTTGTTTGCGCAAAAGGGTACACGCCTTGAAGCAAAGCTACAAATCACAGTGAAAAGAGCAGTGCTTCCAGTTTCAGCGGCCATGATAGAAATCTGTGTAAAAAGCTCTGGGATCTCTCCACATGATCTCTGAATAGAGAGCATTGCTGTTCGTTTGAGTTTGGAAGTGAGTTCTCAATCTGTCTGCGGGTAGCCAAGACAGCGTCTTAATGATGGTTTGTTGAAACAATCCACACATGAAAATGGATCTATGCAATAAACTCAGCAACAAACCTTCACAGTAACTACAGAGGTTAAAGAGACTCGTAAACAGTCAACTTCAAGAAGATAATAATCATCTGGATGCCTGAAAAAATTGACTTGATCACAGCTGTTTTTTTTAAAAAAAGAAGATAACTGTTGCAGCTATGTCCAAACCGCAACTGCGAAACCTGTGAGTAGTGGCAAGAAATGTAAATTTGAATAGTTTCTTTGTGACATTGGAGCGATGAAACGACAAATTTACAAACCACTAAGAACGGGAGAAAAAGTACGTGAAATGCATTGAATCTATCAAATTCACGTCCATTGATTCAGAAACCTCTGCAAATATTATGTCTTAGTATGAAGATTGTTGCAGTGAACTAAAGAGTATTGATTTTCTTTGCATAGACTAAGTAATTGTGTGACCTTTATTGAGCGAAGTATAAGTAGTGAGTCGGAAAGAAATTATAACTTACTTGTGTAGCAGCCGGTCCATTCCCAAATTCCGTTTCCAACAGCAAGTTCCTTTTCTTGTCTCACTCTCACTCTAGCAGCTTTTCTCTCTCCAGCTTCACACTTTTCTCTCTCTTGTACCTTTTCTTCTTCTTCTTCTCTTGCGCTTCCTCTCTGCCTCAATAGCTCCCTCACAAAATGCTTCTCCTCTTCCTGTCTATGGTCTGTGGAAGCTTAGCTGTCAAACAAAAGAAGCAAGGATTGAATGGAATATTTTACTGGAAAATTACCCGTGAAAAGAAGAATACGGAAAAAATCAACATGAAAGATTTGCATGCAAAGTGGAGCTGTCCCCCGAATATCTCATTTTGAATTTTGGAATTGGTATTCATGGTTTGACCAGAAATAACACAATTTCCTTCAATACATACACTTTTCATTGCCAAACCACCATTTGCAAGAGTAGAGCCAGTCACAATTTCATACCTAAGCCTCAGAAATATTCTCTGGACTGAACCACACCGACCACAACGGAGCAAAGTACACTCGGCATTCTCAGAGCAGTGGAAAGCTTCCTGAAGAATCAACAGTGAGGTAACTGCACTCCATGTCCACCAGCTGCAATGTTGCGTTCTTACTTCGCTCCCACTTCTTGTTCACTGACTCTATAGACACATGTTCAAGCCGTCTATAACACTCAGCCAAAAGTAAATAAGTCTTAAGATAGTACAAACAGAAGAAGAGAATCTACCACCTCTCTCATTCACAGACTTGTGAACCAGATCCATCAAGGTCGCATGAACCTGGTAGTAAAATAAGCACACAAAGAAAGATGAAAGATGGTTATTGCATGTTTTTTTTGTTGCTGATTCACTTTATATTGGTTAAGAGTTATAGGAACTCAATTACTATAACAACTCATGGTTTAAATCTATAAATATTAGCAGCAAAAGTGGCGAAGACATACACTCCATCAACACGCTTCTTGAATATTTGATCGAAAAGTAATAACTTTCCCTGCACCATAACAGTAATCAAACCCTTTTTTAACAGTAATCAAATCTTAATATCTAAGAATAGAAATTAAAGATAGAAAAATACACAATTTTACCCCAGTTTCAGATGCTAGAGGCTTTCCATGACGACTAAGTTTATATTCCAGCTCTCACATTTTCTGTTAATAATCATATGGATGCCTGGAAAGGTTGACTTGATCACATGTTCTAGATGTTGTACAAACAACAAAAGATAAATTTACAAACAACAAAGAACGGGAAAAAAATATGAACCAATGCTTTTTCCTCAATGATTATAAGGTAGTCTGATGACCAACCCGACTTGGTGGATTTGAAAACCAAAGCGGCTCGCGCAGATAGAGGTGTCAAATGGGCGGACCGTCCAATGATTGCCCATGTCCATATACAAACGGGCTTAATATGGACAAACCCATTTTTCCCATTGGTTTTTATTGGATAATATGTGGAAGACCAATAAGAAAATGGTCTTTGTTGGTTTTGGGCTTTATGGACGTGGACTCTCCAATGGTCACAAAACCTGAGGTTTCTAAAATTTAAGTTTTTCCGCTAAAATCGTAAAATCGATTTTTTCGCTTAAATTTTGATATCAAATTTTCCTGCCAGAACCAGAAAATCGAGATTTTCCGTCAGAACCGCAAAATTAAGGTTTTCTTCAAAACGCAAAATCGAATTTTTCAGCCAAAACCGGAAAATCGAATTTTCCTGCCAAAACCGCAAAATCGATTTTTCTCGCCAAAACCGAAATTGTTGTACTTATGAATTTATGGATGAATTTTAATTTTATGAACTTGTATATGTAATTGTAGGCTTATAAATTAAAATTTTCTTATATGGTCATTATGGACCCCATGGCAAAACCGAAAAATCGAGTTTCTCTGCCAAAATCAGAAAATCTAGTTTTCTGTCAAAACCGCAAAAATGAGTTTTTCTGCCAAAACTGCAAAATCGAGTTTTCCCATCAAAACTGCAAAATTAAGTTTTTCCGCCAAAACTGCAAAATTGATTTTTTCCGCCAAAACCGCAAAATCAATTTTTTCCGCCAAGACCGGAATTGTTGTACTTATGAACTTATGTATTGTTGTACTTTCAAATTTATGGATGAATTTTAATTTTATAAACTTGTATATATAATTGTAGGCTTAAAAATTAAAATTTAAAATTTTTTATATGGTCATTATGGACCCCATGGCAGCCCATGAAAATATGGGTGTCAGTGGGTATGGTTCTTAATGAACATGGTTCTTAATGGACATAGTCACTCTATGTCCGCAAACAATAAATAGACAAATGGATATGGGCTAATGGATATGGGCTAACCCAGTTTACAGCTATACTCGCAAAGAGGGGAAGATGTTATCGATGTAAACTCGTTGTGCTATTGACGCAGTAGATTTCGAGTTGTGGGCCATTGCTGCACTGGAATTTATGGTTTTAGTGCGAAGAATACTACAAAGATTGATTTGGATCATGGAAGAAGAAGTTAAAAAATATGATACCTGTTCGCCGATAAGGAGAAGCTCAAAGCTTAGTTCTGACTCGGCTGGACCGAGGAGATGTCAGTGAAATATACAGCAACATGATACTTTCCGGTACAATTAAGCAGATCTCATGGCCATAGTTTGATCTTCGTCCGAAGAGGTTGTAGATTAGGGTATATGAAGAATCGATAAAGATATAATATATGAGGAAAACAAAAAGGAGGTGAAAAGATACATCGTAAATGAAAGTGTAAACAGCAAAGTCAATTATTCAGAGTAACAGAGATTTGGAGAGAGTGGAAACCATGGCTGTGGAAGGGAATCGTCTGAAGAAGATAACAACGATTTCAAATGGGCCACAAACAATTTTAAAAGTCCATGTCGACAAAAAAAGATGTGAAGTGGCAAAATAGAAACATATTATTGGCTGATTTTTTAGGATGATGTGGCATAGCTAGATGTTGAGCATATTTGGCTTATAGTATCGTAAGATTAAATGTTTGGGAGTTTTTTTATTATAAAACATCAGCATTTATTATATTAAACTAATGCAAATAAATTAACTAAATTGATAAATTCTGGACTTCCCTTTTTAAATCATTAATGGTTTTTGTTAGATTTTTAAACAGCATTTTTAAAGTCGAGGAGGTATTAATATATAAATACTCTGGAATGTTATTGGTTTTTCAAACAAAAGTTTAAAGCTTAGATTAGATTAAGATACAAGAATAACAAAAGGAATTCTTCATATTTGTATGTGTTTATTTAAAAATCTATGATGATCATTTAACAATGGATCTCTTTCTTTTTAGTTTATTTATGATTGTTTTGATTTTATGTTCGTCGTTTGTCAATGTCCACAACTTCTTATGAAGAGGACTAAATGTTATAATGGTTGGTTAACACTAAAAGTTGCAATGATTTATCACACGAAAACTACAATTACTAAAAATTATAATGGTTCATTACCAAAGATTGCAATGGTTCACCACTAAAAATTACATTCAGAAACAGTTTCAATGTTTCATAATTATATTCATTAAGAGTTGCAATGTTTCATTTAAGAAGTTATAATTGTTCCACCAAAGATTTGTAATGATTCACTTAAATGACTGCAAGGATTCAATTAAATCGTTAATAATCCTATCTCATTTGTGTGTAAGACCATCTCCAACCAACCTCTACTTTCATCTTTATAGTTTTACTATAAAATAAAGAAATTCTATTATAAATTTATTTTTCTATATTTTCCTCTAAATAAATAATATGACTCTTAAAATATTTTTGTAATATTTTAATATATTTTTCTGTAAATAGTTTATTTAGTTCTGTTTGAATTTTAAGGAAAATTATTTAACAGTTGTGAAGGTTGGAGCTTAATATGATATATATTTCTAAAATTTTGACACAGACACTTTACAATAATTATAAAATGTAAAAATTTAGTTGGGTTGAGATTAAAACTAAAGGCATCCATTAGCCAAAGTAGTTACGTCTCTTAGAATAGTCGCTTTTTCTGAATTTTCTTATAGTCGTCTTCTAAAAATGTCATTTGTCTTGAAAATTATATCATGATAAAATTAAAAAATTGTATCAAATAACTCTAAGCATTTTATTAAAAACTAAATTTCATTGAAATAAATATTACACCATTTTTCTTCTATTTGATCATTTTTGGGTCAAATTCTTCTATTTAGTCTTAGATCAATCTTTTTTATATTTTATAGGTCAAGATGTATGTTATAATAAAATTACCATCAATATTTTTATTTATAGTTTAAACAGATTTATTTACAAAATTTTATTTTGTTTCAAACTTTATATGATAGATAAATAAAAGACATGTACAAGTTTACTTGTTCTTTTTTTTTGTTTATTGAACATTGACAATGTTAAGTCTCTATCTCTGTTTCATATTTTTATATAATGGTTTTGACGGTATTTTAAAATAAAAGATAAGCTAATATTTAAAATAAATAAAATTTTACGTATGTAATATATTTTTCAGAATTTGTGTATGATAAAAAATATAGTTAATAAATATGTAAGTCAAATAAAGCAAAAATATAAAATTTTATTATACAAACCAAACCAACAAGTTTTTCTCTTCCAATTCCGAGAAATTTTTTTTTTCCAAACTCTTTGTTCCTGGAACACGATAACGAAATTAAAACTTATTAGGCCTTGAAAAAAGAAAAAAAAAACTGACAAAAACTATTCAATATGGTTATAGATTCAGAAACCAATGGTAGTCATCACCGTAGACTCACTTTCGCCGCCTTCTTAAACACATATCTCTCGGCCAACGAAGAAGAACAGAGGCATGGTGCTGCAGTCTGCAGATGTCATCAATCCCAGTAGTAAAGAACGTCAAAGCAATGCTCCTACCACGAGCACCGAGCGGTGACTCGTCTCCTAATCAGATTTACTCTCCCTACTACACCGACACAACAATGAAGCCTACTGTCTCTTCCTCTCCATGGAACCATACTTACTACACCAACACAACAACGACTCCCACTGTCTCCCTTTTCGTGGAACCAGACTTACTCTCATTACTACAAGTCTCCGTGGATCTACCAGACCCGAAACATCGATGATGATTTGGACAACAGTTTGATCCGGTACGATCGTGAGACAAAAACGTCATGTCTATTCCTTGGCTGCTTCTGGAGATCTTCAATTCACTGGATCCAATTCCAAGAACATTCGGGTCTAGAAATCTAGAATGATCTCAAGGATTTCCCCGGGTTTAAATCAACAAGTGGATTGGTTAAAACGATTCTGATAACCGGAGATAACTGGATCTTCAGCGGTCATCGAGATGGTAAAATCCAGGTTTGGAGAAGGTCTAAAAGATGAACCGGATGTTACTCACGAGTCAGAAGCTTACCGACTCATATTAGCAACAATAGCCAGAAAATGAGTTTAAAAAATTAATAGTTTGATTGATTTCAAAAATTATGATTCAATAGTGCAAAGAGTATCGTACAGAAAACAATATATAGAGTTGAAAAGACATAAGTTGAAAAGACATAAGTTGAAAAGAAGCAATTTTCTAATTCAAAAGTGGTAAAAAACAAAATATACAAATACGGGTTATGAAACACATAAAAACATAATAAATAGAATTGTAAAGACATAAGTTAAAAAGAAATAGAAGTTTAAAAATGAAAGCAGTTATAAATGAAAAAGTATCATAAATGGATATGAATAAAAATGTATAATAAACAGTCCTAAGCAAAACTATAGTGAAAAGATGCATCCGTAGAAATTAATCGGGATTGATATTATTAATAGATACGTGGATTTAAGCTAAGTATGTGTCTTCTCTCCTTCCATTTGAATTTCACCATGTTTGGAAAATCATTTTTATTTATTACAAAATTTTTAATCAATAAAAAAATAATTTTGGAAATGATTTATAGTTATATTATTTGGTCATCTGTTGTAGTTAAATTTGTTAGAAAAATATATTTTTTCATGAGGATTAAAATATAAAACATTTCAATCAATAATAGTCACCAAATAAATTAAATGTAGCCTTTGGTACAAATCAGAGTCTAGCATCCACATTTACGGGACATTTGTGTAAAACATCACAAACTGTCGATCTTGAGATACTGAAAGTGTGAGATTCAGACAATTTTAGTAAGGCAATCTCAAAATTACTTAGACGGTCTTGTTATTAAGAAGAGTTCAGGACAAAAGACATTGCCAAGACCAAACTCGTTACAATCAAACAAGGCTTTATTTTCAAAGATTATAGTGACAACGGGTGTAATTGGTTGGACTCTATCAAGTGTTTTTAGTGTTAATTTTTATCTACAACCATATAATTTACACTCATGCCTTATAAAGTTTTAAATCTAAAGCCAAAAAATAAAGAAATAGATGTAGGAATTTTGTTTTCTAAAACAAAATAATATTATCGTAGGAATATATTTCCTTTTTAATCATTTTCCCATTTAATTTCTACAACAACATTAGATACAACTACTGTTCATTCAAACAATTTACAGTAAATTCTAGGGTAAAATTTCTGCAGCCATAATCCAACTAATCGCCGCCAACAATGTGTGAAATCTAAAGCCTTGTCAATTTTTCCTCAACTGCAACGGTTGTCTCAGCTACACCATAACAAACGTTTTCCACCACCCAAACGTTTGAATATTCTTACGCACAGGCTGTAAAACTTGCATTTTTAGATTTATAATTCGTAAACAGTTTGCTATTTGTAACATTCATATCGTGCAATGATTTTTTTTTCTTACAAGAGAATGTTCATTGTTCTAAAGTGTTTTCAGTGTACAACAATGATTCTTCCGCATGTTCACCGATGTAAGCCTTTTTACGACTTCTCATTCTTCTAAATAATAAGGTTTAATGGACTTCTCGAGACGTCGAAGATGGCGAACCATCCACGTCGCCGCATCCAAACACTTCACTGGATCATTCAATCGGTAGGAGCGACGGACGGTGTGTACAAAAGACATGGACTTTCAACGCGATCTGATGACTCACACGTACTAGGTTTTCCTCGTTGAAGACCAACAATTGCAATGATTTATCACCATCACGATGAAATTTCAAAGAGTACTCATGCTTGTCGGCTAAGGTGTGAACTTGTTGAATACATCAGTGTAGCAGACGTGCGGCCTAGAACATCTAAGAGCACCACAAACATGTTATTGCCTCAAACTTCCTTGGCTTAAACATACATCTTCCCTCTAAGAAGCTGACTGTAAAGGGATGCTTCCACATAGTTACTTAACAGAATTAACCACACAAATCGCTCCACCAACTAAGAACGACCATGTACCACCACCCATAAATAAAAAAAATAGCTGTCAGTCATATCCAGACCTGGTAAGTTTCCATGTGTTAAACCAAATTAAGCTGCATGCTTCACTCTTGGTGGTGCCCTTCCATCAATCCCTTCAACCATGATTTGTAAATTAAGGAGATGACAAGAAGAATGATTTTAAGTTTTAAATGATTCACCAATTGAGTTTGAGGAAGCATCAAAGGATTCATGTTTATGTTCCATATCATATCAGATTCTCCGCATCCATATCTTTATCGTAATGCACAATGGTTGCAATTGTGCAAAACCAACGGTCTCCCCTTTTGTTCCACTATCTCTCTCTCCACAATGATATCATCCCACATGAAGTTATTCAACATTAATACAGTAGAAAATTTAGACGTTAATAATTCTAATTAATATTTTTCAGTACATTTTGTCATTTACTACACCCGTAAATGATCAATTTTATTTGGAAAGGCCGTACAAGGCAGCTCACGTACGGTTCGGGAGCTCAAGCATAGCATCTTTTCCCCAAACCCATTTCCTCCAGTGACTTGAACTATTGATCGGGCCATGCAAAAATATATAATTTGACACTTACATAATTTGACAACTTATTACTGTACCACATACCCGATCATAATTTATTATAAATATATCTGAGTTTGTTGTCAATAATAAAACATTAAGATTACGGACAACGGACTTGGCATGTGCATTTGTTGCCTGAGAAGCAAGAAGTCCTTACTTCTTGTGTCCCTCCTATCTTGGTCTTACACGCAGACAGGCAGGCATGCTTGTTGAGACAACTACCAGGTTTTTGGTTATCTAGATATATGGGGCACCATACTCGTTTATTTGTACTCCCTTGCCCTACATTCCCCATCGCTCCTGCCACTGATATATATAAAATGTAATATCAATTTATGTAACGAAAGATATTTTTAGCAAATATTCAAATACTAATAAAATATTTTAAATAACTTTTATTGATTTTTAAATAATTAATTATTTCAGGCATAAAAAACTGTAACAATCAGATATAAAGATATCTAAAAGTATCATATAAATTTACATGTTAAATTACAGATATTTTCATTTCTTAAAAGAAAAACTATAAATTTTCATATTTATTAACTCAGGAAAATTTGAATTTGAACTAATCAAGAAAAATATTTTTGTTGATTCATTCTGGACAAAAATATTTGTACATAATATATTAAAATAATCCATGTGTTTAAAGCTAACGAATTATCCAAATTAGGCGAAGAAATAACACAAAAATAGTTTTCGGATATCAGTTTCCTAGATTTACCACAAAACTAATGTATCTAAATTTTATAGGTTTAGATGTTATGCAATTTCATAGTGAAAATGAACTAAAACAGAAGTCTTTAAAACAATTTAGCTTATTAAAAATAGTAATACGTTGCAAGAAACAACAAAATAAAGATATTGTGAATTCTTTTTTTAGGAATAAATTAAATATATACTGTATTACAAAAGTATTGACAGAAACACAAACCCAGTGTAAGAATGATGAGAAAAGTTAGAACATTAAATGAAAATATAAGAGATTTTTTCATCCTTGGAAATTAAATGAATTGATTGTGATTTTTTTTATCAGAAAATTGATTGTGTTTCAATAATAAGAAAAAAACAAGAAAGTATTTATAGATATAAGAAAACAAATGTATCCTATGTTACAATATAGCTATTTTAAGCTATTTACCTCCTTTAATTTCTATTAGAGGAGGTGGCATAATTCAAGATTTTTTTTACTTATTTGATATGTTAATGCATTAGAATCGTTCGTATTTTGTCAAAAATAGAAATCTAATCTTATTATATAAAGCTTGGTTCTTCAAAGTTGCTAATTAACATGATCGCGACACATGCAATTATATATTTTAAGATTGTGACATGTGTTAATATATTTCATAATTAAAAATATATATACTAAAATATTAACAAAATTTTTTTTATTAAAAAGTAATTAAAATATTATTTAATAGTAATTTTTATTTTTTTAAATTCTAATCAAAAGATAATTGCAAAAAACTATTTGATAATAATTTTCCTTATAATATTGTGACATGTGTTTAAATATATAATGATTAAACATATATATAATAAGAAAATAAAAACGATTTTTGATAAAAATTACTTATAAAAATTATTTAACAGTAATTATTTAAGAAATTTCTTTTTACAAAATCCTATAAAAAAATTGAAAACCATTTATTTAATAGAATTTTCTTTTTCTGAAAGTTTGGTTCTTCAATATTTTTAATTAACATGATCGCGACTCATGGCAGTTATATATTTTAAGAATGTGACATGTGTTAATCTATCTCTTAATTAAAAATATATATATTAAGATATTAACAAAAATGAATTTTATTAAAAAGTAATTAAAATATTATTTAATAGTAATTTTCCTTTTTTAAAATCCTAATCAAAAGACAATTGCAAAAGACTATTTGATAACAATTTTTCTTATAATATTGTGACATGTGTTTAAATATATAATAATTTAAAATATATATAATCAGTTAATAAAACGAATTTTGATAAAAACTACTTTTAAAAATTATTTAAGTAAAAATAGTTTTTTAAAAATATTTAGTAGTAATTATTTTAGAAATTTTATTTTTTCAAAATCCTAAAAACATATTTGAAACAATTTATTTAATATAATTTTGTTTTTCTAAAATTTTAATGAAAATATAATTATAAAATATTATATTGAGCTTGGTTATTCAAAATTGCTAATTAACATGATTGTGACACATGTGAGTTATATATTTAAAAATGTGATATGTGTTAAACTATCTCATAATCAAAATATATATACTAAAATAATGAAAATTATTTTTCTTAAAAAATAATTATAAATATTATTTAATAGTCTTATTATTATTATTATTATTATTATTATTATTATTATTATTATTATTATTATTATTATTATTATTATTATTATTATTATTATTATTATTATTATTATTATTATTATTATTATTATTATTATTATTATTATTATTATTATTATTATTATTATTATTATTATTATTATTATTATTATTATTATTATTATTATTATTATTATTATTATTATTATTATTATTATTATTATTATTATTATTATTATTATTATTATTATTATTATTATTATTATTATTATTATTATTATTATTATTATTATTATTATTATTATTATTATTATTATTATTATTATTATTATTATTATTATTATTATTATTATTATTATTATTATTATTATTATTATTATTATTATTATTATTATTATTATTATTATTATTATTATTATTATTATTATTATTATTATTATTATTATTATTATTATTATTATTATTATTATTATTATTATTATTATTATTATTATTATTATTATTATTATTATTATTATTATTATTATTATTATTATTATTATTATTATTATTATTATTATTATTATTATTATTATTATTATTATTATTATTATTATTATTATTATTGTTAGTATTTTTATAAAACAATTGGTTCTTCAAAGTTGATAATTTACATGATTGTGACAATGTTAGTTATATATTTGAAAATGTGATGTGTGTTAAACTTTCTCATAAGCAAAAATATATATACTAAAATAAAAAAGCGATTTTTTTCTAAAAAATTAATTATAAATATTATTTAACAGTCTTATTATTATTATTTATTATAATGTTTGTTTTAAGAGATACTAAAGATAGGGAATTATAAAAGATAAATATTAACTTTTAAGAAAATATGTTAAACAAAAACTAATTGTAAAATCCTACAAGTTCTAAAAAATATTTAGTAAAAAAATGAATAAAAACTAACTTTTAAATAAATAATATTACTTTTAAGCCTAATTAAAAGAAAATTTTAAAAGTACTCTTATTATTGTCTTATAAGTAACTAACTTTCTTATTTTAATAGATAATTTTGTATGTTAAAAAAGTATGACCAAAAATAGCTACAAATATTTCACATATATATTTAGTTTTATGCTTCTACATATTATTTTTACAAAACACAATAGTATTTACATGAAGAGTATTACATCGGTATTTTCTTTTAATTTCTTGATACAACTCAACTTTTTATTATCATTACTACATCTTATGATGCTAACAAAATTTTATATTTTGATGTTGTTATCGTACATAAGTATGTGTGAATATGATGAATATGTGTTTGTATGTATAAGACAAAATATATAAATAATAAACATATTTTTTTCTATTAAAAATAAAATAATTGTAAAAAAAATAATTATAAAATAATTAATTTCCTTTTTAAAAGTCTAAATAAAATAAATATATAAAAATAATCTAATTTTTCTTATAGTTAACTAACTTTACTTATTAATAATTTTGTGTCAAAAAATATAAACCAAAATTAACTTCAGATATCTTACCTAATATGATTGTGACATGTGTCAATTAGAAAAATAGATTGTGAATGTGTCAATAAAAACTAAGATTATGTGAAAATAACTTCTTCTTTTCCTAAAATCCTAAATAAAAGAGATTTCTAAAAAAAAAAAATTCTAATCATAACCAATTAAGAATTTTTTTCTTTTTTAAAAAAAAATTCCTGACGATAGAGAATTGTAAAATTTTATTTAATAGTAATTTGTACTTATAAAAATTAATGATAAACATAATAGTAAAAAAATATTTAGTTAAAAGGAAAATTTGTAAGCAATATTAGTGATATTGTAAAAAAAATATTTTGAAAATGGTAACTTTTAAAAAATTGTTAATATTTACTGGAAATAATTATTTGGTAGAAATTTTATTTTTCTAAATCCTTGAAATATAATTGTAAAAGATTATGTAATATTAATTTCCTTTTCTCAAATCCTAAAAAACTGTACAAGAATAATTGATAGTTTTTTTCTTATTTATATAAAAATCCTAAACAAAAACAAAAATTGTATCATATATTTAAGTCCTAACCAAAAGAGAATTGTAAAATATTATTTGATAATATTTTTAAGAGAGTATTTGATGATGAACATGATACAAAAAAAATATTTCATTAACAAAAGAAGTGTAAAATTAGTATTGATATGAAATGTAAATTTTCTTTATTAGTAACTAAAAATAATTATTTCATAACAATTTATTTTTTCTGAAATTCTACAGAGAAGATAATTGTAATAGGTTATATGATAGTAATTTTCTTTTTCTAAAATCTTAAACAAAATTGTAAAAGAGTATTTAATATTATTTTTTAAATTGTAAATAAAAATGAGATTTATAAAATATAATTTTTTCCTTTTTAAAAAAAAATCCTAGCAAAATAAATTTTTAAGGAATTATTTAATAAAATATTAAATTTTAACATAAGAACATGTATAATGTTGTCATTGACTCGATTGATGTATTTGAGTTTCATTTCTTTTTACTTTTCATTCAGTTTTTTATTTCGGTTTGTGTTCAGTTTAAACGTTTAGATATAGTATTTTATCTAATCCTAAGTATAAAATTTATAACAATTCATTTATGTACCATGACTATAAAATAAAAATATTAACTTAAACTTATGTGTAAAAATGGGGTTTAATTATAAAATAAATCTCAAACAACATATGCAAAAAACAATCATAAAACTATAATAAAATTATTTACATATATCTAGAATAAATCATAACTTCCATTTTTATTACTTTTCATTTTTTTATTTCGGATTGTGTTCAGTTTAAATTGTTTATGTATATTATTTTCTCTAATACATAGTATAAAGTTTATAACAACTCATATATACACCATGATTATAAGATACAAATATTTACTTGAACTTATGTGTGAAAATGAGTTTTAATTATAAAATAAATCTCAGACAATATATGCAAAAAACAATCATAATGCTATAATAAAATGATTTATTATTTTATAGTTAAATTAAAACATCAAATAAAACCCGTTGCGTTGCAACGGGCTCATATCTTGTTCATAATATACATAAGGTTTGGGTAAAAATAGAGAAACATAAATTTGATTTCTATGAGGAAATGTTATTAAAAAGAAAACAATTAAAATCCTTCTATATGTTAGAGTTAAAGTAGGAATTTTCATAATATTACGAAAACATGAAGTAAATATCATAGTTCTAACTTCTAACTGCATGTTTATGTGTCGGAAGTGAATAATTGGCCGTCCCTTCTTTTAGATCTTTTTATAGGTAATTATGGTCGAAATCTATGTTAAATCCTTCCATATCTTGAAATTTTTATATAGGTAATTATGGTCGAAATCTATGTTAAATCCTTCCATATCGTGAAATATGTAAATACATTTTTTTTTATCTAGAAGCTTTCCTTTTTGACCCATAGACATGAGAAAACTCAATCCAGAGGCCGGGACAAGATTGACAAGAGAAGAAGGCTGGCATCATGCTTTAGTTAGGATGATTTGCTTCATGGATTAAATATCCAACAATTTTCCCTTTATCTTCTAAATTCATGTCTCAAAACTAGTTTGTTATTTGCATCATTCATCTCGTGCGATGATTTTTGCTTAATGTTGGCGTTGCATTACAAGACATTCTTTCTGATATGTAAACTATTGTCATTTGATTATTAGATTGGAAAGTGAAAGTTTGCGTATTGTGTTTGAAATGGAATAGTATAATCCTTGTTTGGTTCATAATTAGTTTCGAATGTATAAGTTCTGAGATCATTAGTTTAGAAAGTATAAGTCGGCATATGGGTTTGAATTAGAACAGTATAATCTTGTATATTGGTAGAAACGCAGCCACATTCATGACGATACTGAAAGTATTGTAATTGAATAGTATAATCTTGCTTGTGTCTTGGTTCAGTGATTCACATATAATGGTATTAACTTAACTTGTGTGGTTGTTTACTAGTTTTATAGAATGAATTCACAAACACTTGAAACACTAGTAGCACTACAAGAAAACATATTTTTTACTAGGGCAGTATTCGTTGTAAATTCGTCGTAAACGGTGTGTTACGACGAATTAACGTCGAAAGACGTTTCGTTGTTAAACGTCCGTCGTAACGGAGGTTTCGTCGTAAACGACTCGTTACGTTTACGACGAAATATATTCCTCGTAAAGCGCAGGGAAAGGATTCGTCGTAAACGACACGTAAGCTTTCGTCGTAAATGACACGTAAGTTG
>NC_027752.1:39093290-39093643 GCF_000695525.1 Brassica oleracea var. oleracea
AAATTTAATCAATTATGACGACATAATTAAAAAATTATTCCGTTACCTAACTAATCACCTAAACTATAGTATTCCGTCATCTAACTAATCACCTAAACAAATTATCTAACTAATCACCTAAAAAAAAGGAGGAAAGAGAATGTACCTTAGAGGGAGAGGAGAGGAATTTGGGAGGAATGAACGAGGCTGCCTCATCTCGGCGTCTCAATATATAGAAAATGATTCATCGTAAACGAGACGTAATATTACGACGAAGTTACCAGGCCCGTGTTTTCATTTACGACGAAGTTACCAGGCCCGCGTTTTTTTATTTACGACGAAATTACGTCGAAACGTCGGTTTACGACGCATTT
>NC_027752.1:39096416-39116422 GCF_000695525.1 Brassica oleracea var. oleracea
ATGAACAGAAGAGCTAGCTCATCTTTTGTCACTGCAGCGGGTTCCGTCTTCCCATAGATAACACTGCTGATCACTCTCACTGCATATCGCAGAACAGGGCTACGTATTCTCGCTTGCTTTGCCTCTCGAGAGATGAAGTTTCCTGAAGCGATGAATGTCCAGAAATCATTGTGTTCCGGGAAGTCAGGAACACAAGATTGACGTCCTTTCCCGAACCCAAAGACGTCGCACAGCTGAAAGATGGTCATGGAGTGGTACTGCCTGTTCACAATGAAGGAGAACATCGCCTTATCAGCAACTGGGTTGTCCTCGTCAGGATGGTAGAGGCGGGCTGATGCGAGGAACTGCCTGGTCAAGTCAGCATAGCAATCACAGTGAAGATCGAAGATGTATCCCAGGCCAATCTTCGCGAACAAGGCTTCAATATCCTCGGTTATCCCCAATGCATCTGTAGTGTCTCTGTGAGCGAAGCGCGACGGACATATTTCCATTCCCCTCATCTGCTCATAGAAATCATCATCATGTATATCCCATTTTCGACAGGGGCAGAACATCTTACCGCTTTCCTGTGTGATCGGTGTACAGCCCGCCTGGTGCATGAATGTCTCTAGCCCGCTCAGAAATGCGTTCGTCACCCTCCCGTCGGAATCTTTGTGCAAATACATCCAACTCCGTAACTCGTAAATACTACCGCCACCAGCCATTTTTTTCTTAAATTTTTTTTTGAAATTTTTTTTGAAATTTTTTTTTTCTACATCACACTCCATTCCAATTTTCGTTTTTCAATTAAACTCGAAAATTTTATTTTTTTATTTTTTATTTTTTTGTTTTTTTTTAATTTTTTTTTTAGGAATATTTTACATGGATTTTACATGGTTTTAACATAATATTTACAACGACTTTGCGACGAAATTAGGTAAGTTAAAGCGCATTGAATACACGTTTTCACCTAAATATAACGGTAACATGTTTCGTTGTAATGTCGATGTAATGATTACGACGTATTTCTCATTCCACGTACATTCGTCGTAAACTTACATGGATTTTACGACGAAAACTGTTCGTCGTAAATTTACATGGCGTTTACGACGAAAGTTGGATTCCTCGTAACTTCTTTCGTCGTAAATCTTCGTTGCCATGGGCACGTTTTCTTGTAGTGTAGTTCTTAATGCCGAGAATATGAGGACATTGCCGTTTGGGGATAGCTCTTCGGCGTGGTGATCTCGTAGGTGCTCGTGCACATAGTATTAAAATTTGATAATTATGTAAAATTCTATGGTGTTAAGAGTGATTATATCTAGTTTATTACTTTAACTACTATTTGTTTTGACTGGATAATCATGTAGTAATAGACTAATGACCTAAAAGCTTATATAAACTTATGTTGATGTCATTGATGGATGTGGACTGTTGTTGAACTATTTTCATTTTGTACTAATCAAGAAACCTGTCATAAACATAAAATTACTGCAAATTTACAACACTTAAAACAATTTACAAATTAAAAATAAACAAAATGTAAGAAACATGATTGGACACATAAATAGTCATATATTACAAAACTGATTTAAAATTTTTTTAAAGGTAAAATTGATTTATTAGTTAACTATAATTTTTTGAAAAAAATAGTATCCGTGAATAACTCTAAAATGGTCGATTTTGTTAGTTTTAGGGTTTTTTAAATTCAGGTTTTTTTTCTGGGCGGGTTATTTTCGGTCTCAGGTTATTTTACCCATGACAAGATCCCTACATTGCAAACACATAGACAACTAGAAATGAAATGGTCTCCATATCTTATAATTCCAAATCCAATCTCTTGCTTAAGAGAAATTAAGATACATCAAGCCATTTATTCAATAGGAGCATAGAGAGATCCAGTCATACAAGAGATAAAAATATACAAGCCAGACCACCATTGGGATTGAGTCAAAAGATTAAATGTAAAGAAAGGATGTGCCATCTCACCAATCCCTCAGTCTTATCAAGATAGGTTGGTTATTCAAAGCATACCACACATTATAATACACAGTTCTTTCCATTAAAATTAGTTGACAAATCATATATGCATTCGAAGGTGATTAGAAGAGAGAGAAAATATACTGGCTTCAACAAACCAAATCAATATATATATATATGCCATTAAGTTTGCACTGAACTTGGAACATAGGAGCACGCATGCGGAAAACCCTCTTTCCCTGTTGTAATCTTCCCTAAATCAACTTCCCTGAAGTAACTACTCTCTCCAAACCCAACGATGTAAGCAGTGTTGCGAGTCGGTTTTTCCACATTCCTATCTTCATCAAAGACAACCACAGCTGCATTCTCCTCGTCTACGACGAAACTACCACCGGTGTTAAACCGAAAACCAGTCAACGGCCCCATATCAACCGCAAAGAACATGCTCCACGACACAGCATCGGGCTCAACCTTAGTCGTAACCCAAACCTCCATCTCAAACGTCTCGCGATGCTGAAACAAAACCGCAAGCTGCTGCTGCTGCTCTTCTCCAACACTAGACAGAATCACAGCATCTTCTGAAAAACACTCAAACGGCAGAGGCATAAGCGGTCCGAATCTCTCTCTCGTGAAATCAAAACAGAGCAAGAAACCTACTCCTCCTGCTACCTTAGCGTACCAGTACGTGTTTCCTTTCAACGAAACGCCGTGGTTATCGTAACCTATATCCCAGTCTGTGTTAACATCAAGAACTCTCCAAGAATCAGAGCTCTTCAACGCATAGATTTCGTGAACATTTCCAGCGAATCTCAAGATCTTGTAGATGCGGAAAGACTTGCCTTCCTCGTACCCGAGAGCATGAGAGTACCAAATCTTTCTGTGGCGAACAGATGTGGGCTCAACGCAAATCCACCGAGTTTGGCTTGTGAAAGGGTTCCAAACGGCGAGCCAAGAGTAGGCTTCGGTTGTGCATAGCAACAAACCGTCGCAGTGACACACTCGAGATACAACGACTTGGTATGAATCGTCAAGGCTAATGAGTTTACCTGTAGTTTTTATCGTTGGATGATCAAGTCCTACTCTTTGGAGATTGACCCTCATCAGATGAAGACTACAGTTCATCATCACGACCGTCAAAATCTCGCCTTCGCTTGTTGTCTGAGAAAGGTGCTTCTTTGTAAAGGTTGCGTCTTTGCAAATAGTGTTCCAGTTTCTGCAAGTGCATCGGACTGATCTCATAGATGTCATCGGGACCCTTGAGAGGATCTCCTCGAGTAGCTCCGTCGATAGCTTGGACATCATCGTCATCGTCATCGTCATCGTGTCTTTAACGAGATTTAAGTTAGGTTTAATCTTTAGTAAAGTAC
This sequence comes from Brassica oleracea var. oleracea, assembly GCF_000695525.1. NCBI lineage: Eukaryota > Viridiplantae > Streptophyta > Magnoliopsida > Brassicales > Brassicaceae > Brassica > Brassica oleracea. The sequence goes on from NC_027752.1 coordinate 39,099,740, forward strand.
TCCTTTTCCTCTGCTTTTCTCCTCTGTTACAGATTCTCTGACGGCGGTGAATGAAACTGGGCCGATGATGGGCTCTTCATGTAGGCTACTCCAATTTAGAGTGATACGAGAGTGGTAGTTAGGTTAACGTTCAACGTGTAAGCTAAGTTATCTACTCTGATTTCTAGTTTTTGCTCAAGTGTAAGCAATGGTGAGTTTTGAGCGTAATCTATTTTTGTTACTTTTGGTGACTGCTGCAATGGAACTACTTATGTCAAAAGATGCATCAGCTACTGTTACTAATTTCAATAAAACTGATTCTCAGATATGTTAAAGGAATTCTTACCATGGCAATCTCTTCTAAAAAAAAAATATGACTCCACTCACTGAATATATAGCGATAGTGATTGGGCTGAGATGAAAAGACACGCCGATCTGTATGTTTCTGGGTTAGAACCTTGTATCTTGGTCTGCTCGCAAGTAATCACAGTTTCTCGAAGCAGGGTCGGTTCTGGACAAAACCTAATGAAACATTTTCCTAAGAGCACCCGCAGCAGGTAATTCTCAATGAGTCCACAAATTAAAAAATCAAAAACTAATATTAATGAATTAAAAACTTAATTTTTAAAATGAAAATGATCAGGGTCGACTCTTTACGGAGGGACTTTGAGGATGGTGTGAGAGAATAAATTCAAAACACATGTTGTCATGTAAGTGGCTGAATTTTCTTCTCAAAATAAATCAAATACACCGTGGTTCAAAATATCAAATAAATTGTTTGTATGCTGTTTTTTTTTTTATTTTTTGATAACTCATAAAATAAAATTATTATCTATGAAGTACCATTATACATATGTTCAATTATATATAAGTATTAAGTTATAATGAAAATATTAATACTATATTTCTAAGAATTTTTAAGTGAGTTTCTAACCAATAGACACTTAAAACTTAGCATAAGTTTCTTAAATTACAAAACAGAAAAAAAAAATTTATATTGTTGAGAGACTTAGTGGATTTTTTACCGTCCACAATTTTTTTGAAGAAAATTACATATGCATAAGATTCCAAATTTTTTAAAAAAAATTGAAATCTTAACTAAATCGCCTGCAACCCCCAAAATCTCTAGGGTGGCCTTGTCTTGAAGCTCAACGGAAGCTGAATATAAAACCATTTCTCAGACAGCATCAAAGATAAATTGGCTCTGTTTTCTGCTTCATGAACTTGGAGTAATATTGCCAGAAACTCCATAACACTCCGTAACATGTTCTGTTGTTATGCTTATAGAATTTATAGATTATTAAGATCAAAATTTAAAGAACAACTTCTAGAAAATTCTCTAAACAATTTTTAAACTCATAAGTTATGTAAGAGCAGCATTAACCATGGAAGCTTAAGGGGGTGCTTAAAAAATAAGAATAAAATAGTGGATGGATCCCACCATTTTCGAAAATAAGGATGCTTCTGCTGCCTAAATAAGCAGCGATCTTGGGGAGATTTTTCGACTGTTCGCGGGCTCCACTAACATGTGGCGGTCCGCGATTGTGGGTTTTAAAAATTTTTTTCTTTTTAATCAGAGAAAAAAAAAAAAATAAGCACCCCAGATGGGATGCCGGGATAAATCTTAGATCTTTGACATCTTATATAGAGATCTGGACAATTTCCTAATCTCATAAGTAAAATATATTTAGATAATTCCTAAATATTCTACCTAATCCAATTATTCAATGCTTACGGCTTACCCTGCATGTCATGCCAGGACAAAATGTTCTTACACAATAAGGTGAGCAGAATCAGAGGAGTTGCTTACAAACCAGAAGTGACCAACAATTAATTATTACATAGAGAAGAACAGGACAAGAGCCATGACAAAAAGAAACCAAACCAAATGAAAAAAGATGCGCTACGGAAATAAACTATATAGATTGATATTCTCATTAAATACAGACTTATAGAGTTAATCAACACAATCGCCAGATAGTCCTCTTCCCTTGCTCTTGCTTGATCAGCTTCTTTAAAAACGTCCCATCTTTGGATAAAATGTTCCATTGTTTGCAAGTATATCGGACACTTATCAGAGACCTCAGCGGAACCCTAGAGAGGATCTCCTTTACCAAATCTGGTGGAAGATCGGAAAGTATGGTCATCGCTCTCCAACTTTCAACAATGAATTTTTTATTTATTTTTTGATGTAACCCACAAATTAAGGTAGGTTTGTTTACCTTTTCCTCTGTATCAGATCATTTCCCCTATGAAACTGCGCCAATTGTGGGCTCATATGTGGGCCAAGACAAAACCGGTTCAAAGTTGTGTATAGCCGAAGGTCTAACATTTAAAGTTAAATTCATTTAATAATTAAACCGGTTTGGCTGGCAGTGGCAAACCGAGATATAAACCGATTACCTTCCAAAAGCGCTAGTGGAGAAATCTGTTTGCTTCTTCTTCTTCTTCTTAACTGAAACGCGCGAAGAGAAACTTCTTCAGCGGATCGAACAATGATGGGTTGGATCGGAGAAACAGTGGATTCCATCAAATCAATCAAGATCCGTCAGCTTCTCACTCAGGCCGTTACGCTCGGTTCGTTTCCATATCACTAATTCAAACCTCATCTGGATTTGAATTCTATATCAAACCGTTTAACCAATACGCTAACATTGCACCACGGACATCGTTTTTTTTTTGGGATAACGATCACTGTTACATAATGTTTTTTGAATAAAGGTGTTACCTTTTTTTTTATTGGTTGTTAGGTATGATCGTGACGTCTGCATTGATATTATGGAAGGCTATGATGTGTGTGACTGGCACTGAATCTCCTGTAGTGGTTGTTCTCTCTGGAAGCATGGAACCTGCCTTTCAGAGAGTATGTGTTTCTCTCTATCTTTGGTTCTTTTTGCTCCTGCTATTTTGAAATGAGTTTGTAATCAGTTCGAGGGCAAATGTTACAGGGGGATATATTGTTCTTGCGCATGACCAAGGACCCCATTAGAACAGGCGAGATTGTTGTTTTCAAAATTGATGCAAGTCTCTCTCTCTCTTGTTCTGTTCCTCCCAGTTTCCTGTCTCCTTATTGGTTTAACTTGTCTTGATTATGCTTCTTCTTCTTCTTTCAGGGTCGTGATATACCAATCGTCCATCGTGTCATTGAAGTAATGTTCTTTTCTTTAACACTTTCTCGTTACCATTTCTAAAGATTGAAGTGAGTATAGTATTAAGATATTACTATCACACTACAGGTTCATGAGAGGAAAACTACTGGAAAAGTTGATGTTCTAACAAAAGGTGCTAGCTTTTCTTTGTTTGAATGTTAAACCCATTTACAGTAAACTGTGTCTATTCATGGATTAGTTGACACCACCTTTTGCATTTTTCCAGGTGACAACAATGATGTGGATGACATCGGTCTCTACGCTGATGGACAAATGTGGCTTCATCGCCACCATATAATGGGCAGAGCTGTTGGGTAAGTACTCTAAACCTGCCCGAGATGGTGAAACAAAGAACAAACCGCATGACCTCACTGAAGATGATTCGATAAAGATCAATAGTAGTGTAAATGATTTCATTTTCGTATTTCTCAGTTTCTTGCCGTACGTTGGATGGGTGACTATTATCATGACAGAAAAGCCTATCATCAAGGTACAATCTTCTTACACAGGGGCCTGCGTTTATAATATATGTTTATGGTTTGAGACTCACTATAAGCTCTTTGTTTATATTCTTTCAGTATTTACTCATTGGTGCAATGGGTCTGCTCGTTATAACATCCAAAGACTGAAACAACATACATAAAGACGACTCTACAGAGGAGAAGTGGCTTCTGCAATTGCAACCCTCATCATCTTTTTGTAGTTTCATGTCCTTAAACCGAATAACAAAACAGAGTTCATAATTGAACCTTAGATTCTTATAAGCCATATTTTTATAAATTTATATAGTTTTTGTGACAGTATTCTTGTCTGTGACTTCCACTCAGTGTCAAAAAAAAAAAAAAACTATAACTTGTGTCTGTAAATTACAGCTTGAACTCACAGAAACAGTCGGGCAATGCAGATCCTCTGCCAATTTCAAAATCATTCCTATGAACCTCCCAAAGAGCTTTCTTCAGCTCTTCCTCTTCAAGTCCCTGAGAAGTCAGCTCTGCAAACGCCTTTCTACTCAAGAACAGAGTCTTATGCATCCCTTTATAAGCTCGCATGGCTGCAACCATCTTATCCATGTTTCCAAAGTAAGTAGCTACATAGGCGTCGCTGCTGATGGAAACGTAATAATCCAACGCAGCTTTTGTGTTACCATGCATTCTCGTGAAATCTTCACGGTTTAGAAGATCAGACTTTGTGAACACCTTTGTATAAACCGATGTGAAACCTTCCATCTCCAGCAGACCGTCTCCAGCTGCTAAGTATATGTTTGTGGTCGTTGGGATTCTTAGTGACTGAAGCATCAACGCTGTTTCGTTAGGAGTCAGAGGACACTTGCCTCGCTTTCTCCAGCTCTGAGCTATCTCTCCTGTCCATGGTTTTTTGTCTTCTCCTCCGGCAGCTTTAATAGCAGCAAGTGAGGAAGGGGATAGGTTCGGGTATTCGCATCGGCTGTATGCTACCATATCAGGCTCGAATCTGAGGTGAAGTGATAGAAAAGGTTTGGGTATGGCATCTAAAAGCTCGAGGGCCTTCTTCTCCAAGGAGGTAGTGAGGCGTAGAGCTGAGTAACAAGCTTGGCAGAGGGTGGCTTTTGCGTATTGGGGATACCTGAAACGTAACCACGCAAATGCTGAGAATAAGAGACTATAAGATTCAACAGTGTGACAAAAAAAAAACATGTACCTGTCTCTGCGCTGGCTCATTGCAGGTGTTAGAGAGATGTAATGATGTTCTAGTAATAGTGGGAGAATGGTTTCTCTGTAATCGAATTGACCTTTCCTTTTGCTGCAGTCTACTCTGAATGGCTCTTTTGATGATATATCTGTGGGAAGATCCTTGACAACTTTGATAAAGCCATTCATCTTTTGAATAAAGTAGTCTACATCAAACACATCTCCAAATCCACTGCAGCAAAAAACATCTTGTTTACAAAAGTGATACCAAACTAAAGAAGCTTAAAAGAGGTAAAGAGGTTACACTACCTTGACTCATTCCAATAGGCAGCTACCTCAAATTTGGGTAAAACAAGCGTGGCATTTAATAGACGAGTGATTCCAACACCATCACACAACTGTAAGAGCGTCACATGATCAATGATTGCTTTATGAAGAGAAAGTAAGAAACATTGGTCCAAAACACTTACATCGCGTCTCATCTGATTGAGGCCACCAAAGCAATCAATGCGGATGAATCCACTGCTTTTAGCAGGTAGAGCTGAACAAAAAACCAAAGCAGATGTCTGCAATGAAAGCCGTTCAAAAGTATTCTTTGGACTCAGAATATAAACAAACAAATAACTTCAGCGAAAACAACAAGCAATGCCTTTTTTTCTAAACAATATACAAAGAATCTGAACAAACCATCTAAAGCTACTTATATCTTCACATTCAGATCTAACACAGGAGTCACTCTTACTGAACAAAGCTACTACTTAAAAGGATAGAGAAAAGGAGTCACATACGAGTGAGATGTCCATGTAACCACCATTTGCAAGGACGCCACTCTGCTATCCTCTTGACACTCCATATATCATAATCACTGAAGCAAATGACAAAACCTCAAGTTATATATCTCTACAAACACAAGCCAATAAAGAGATAAAGCTGGAAACTTTAAGTTAATTTTAGTATCATCATGTAGGCCTATCTTCAAGAACCATCGATCGATTGTTACCCAGCTAAATATCTAACATTTCCAATTTTGTATAGGTTTGATCCAAAGACAAAGAAATCTATAGACTCACTTACAGCAGAGAAACCGAGGAGAGTGGAGTGTTCACGAACTGAGGCGACGGAGATAGCAAGATCACGGCGAGGAGGAGAGAAAAGGTCAAAACGACGACGAAGAGTGGCTTCACTGGCAACGAAACCATTTGATGTTTGATCGGAGAAGACAAAGGAAGTATTGCCCCGTTCAGTTTTGTATGAATTTTATTAAGATCTGTTTGATTTATCGTTTTACTTTTGTTTTTTTTGTTTTTTTTTTGGTTATTACAGCTAGACAACCATGTTGTTTAAAATGTTCTCTAAAACTTGGATTGAAGAAGTTAAGTTACGCACAGGTAGATAAAAGAGAGATAGAGGGAGTAAATGGTTAACACTTAACACTAATCAGCAATCAACATTCTAAGTTTTGATCAAAGCCCTCGCTTTTATTGAAAGACAGACACACACTCATGTTTTACAAGAATCTGTAAATTTTCGTATAGAAATTGTAACACCTTAATCAATGAAGGTGTTCATAGATTATGAGAACTTGAATAACAGTAACATTAGCATCTTAATCTTTCTATTAAAACGCTTCTCAACATAAAACTTCCTCCATAAGAGACGGCGCCATTTTGACTATGCAAGTCGTTTTATTTGTTGTCTCTGTACACAAAAAAAAACGCAAGAAGAAGACTGTTAAGCAATTATGTAACAGCAATGAACATCTTGGCACTAAATTAAAGAGTTGGCTTGATTTACCTCTTGACAAAAGAATCATCCTCAGTGTTTATCACAATCTTTTCCCCTGCCTCCAGATAAGATGGTACCTGAGGATACCAATGGAATTGTTAGAGGCTTAGAGCAATCAGACTAGTTTCTTGATCACAAGAAAGATTCAAGGTAAAAGAACTTGAATTGCTGTAACTTCCAAAGGAAAGAGAGATTTTACTTGAATAGTAGAACCATTATCCAGGAGAGCTCTCTTGTAACTGCAGTTTCATTCGCCATTGTTGAGAAAGACGATGGTAAGAATCAACGATATGTAAAGAGACATATACCGAAGAAAAAAGTGAAAAGTTTTCCTGATCTCGAAAGGAAAGACATACCGAGGAGCTGAGGTTAAGCCTTTCATGGGAAGTTGAGTTTCTTGGATCGTGCATGTGACATGCTTAGGGACAGATGCAGATAAAGCTCTTCCATCATACAGCTGCAACTGGACTCTCATTTCCTCTGTCAACACACGAACATATATCAAAGGGAAGGAAAGAATCAACAGAATACGTTAGCAGTTATAGAACATGCAAATGGATTCTAGCAAAACAAACAAAGCGGACTGATGTTGTTGCTACACCAACCTTTTAAATATACAGCAGCTTTGCCAAATATGTCCAATGGCACCTCAACTTGCTCAAACGTATCGGGCCTGTCGAATAGGCAATCATATTTTACAACTCATGATCCTGCAAAATATATAAAGTCTACGAAACAGGTAAGGAGGACTCACTCAATCAGGAATGCAGTATCTCCCTCAGTATATAAACATGTGAACGATTTCTCCTGAACAAAAACCTCTGCAGTAATAGATTGATCCAAAAATCAATATCACACCAAAATAATATATGATATAGTTACGCTAGGCTCTGAATGTTAATGGGATAAGCAGCATACTCTCAACGGACTCCTCAGGTCCAAACCGCAGGTTAAGTTTGCTCCCGTTGTCAACATCTCGAAGCTCAACCTGTTTCCCGCAAAGAAAAAAGAGAGGTGCAAGTATTGAGGCTAAGAAAGAGAATATCAACAGAAAAAGACAAGGTAACTATTGATAAAATAGAACAAGTCGAGTAGCAAAGGCTAAGAAAAAAAAAAGAAACTTATAATTAACAAAACCATATCAAATAACAAGCCACACGCCTAATCAGCTTAACATGATCAGTTTCTGCATTCCTAAGCTGGTGCTTTCACAGCTAATATGATGAAATGACATTTTGGAGTTCCAAATGCATACCTGTATGGAGGCTCCTCCTCTGCCTTGTTGTTTATGCTCTGATTCTACAACCTATAACAGGAACAAAAAAAACAATCGTGTTTATCAATACGTAGAAGAACCAAAAAAGACTGAAAACATGATGAAACAAATGTCCAAATGACTAACCCGGAAAGTACGTCCTGAAAAAGTCCACGTTCCATCCAAAATTGAGTTAGATTCATACCTATCCATAAACGCTCTGATATATAACAGAAAAGGAGAAAAGCCGCCAAACCTGTTCGTTCAATAACGTTCCCTGGCCTTAACTGGAAAAAAAAAAAAAACAACCAAGAACTCAGAGTGAGCACAAGAAAACGAGCAATAATAATAACTCTGCTAATCAAATGAGTAGGAACTCTACCTGAATGGCGTTAACTTTAACGCCGCGGCTTTGAAGAGCAGACCACAGTGAACCTAGCGCACGAGTTTCCCGGGAGCATCCACCTGATGTCGCCACTGTGATCCCGTGACTTACGCGTGATAACAGCGATCGGCTCAAAGAATAAAGCGATCTACTCGAGATCCCTCGCATCTCCGTTACACCTGCAACAACAAAAAGAAACAAGCTTTGTGTTTTTTTTTCTTCTTCTTTCAATGTCGGAATATATACACAAAGCAAACCAACGCTTTTGTCTTCCTAATCAAAACGAAGAATCAAACAAAACAGAGTACAAGATAACAGAATCTGTTCGTATCTCACGAACAGTTCTCAGTACTAAGCACATAGAAGTATTGCAATTTTCAAAGCTAAAAAAAGTAAAGCTTTTTCAAAACCCTTTAGACTTGATATAGCTATCGAAGAGAGAAAAGGAGAGAAGATGGCTCGGAAAGAGAGGGGTTTTTACCAGTGGGAGAGGAAGATACAAATCAGTCGAGTCGAGTGATGGAGAAATGCGAATCACGACGATTTGGGAGGGGAGACGGCGGTGGAACTTGTTAACCGGAATAAACCCTCTCGTCTTTGGGCCGAGAGAGGATAGTAAGCCCAATATGCAACTTGTCGTACTGAAGGCTATATTTTGAACGCAAACGTTGTTTTGGGTCGAAACGAGTTAGGGGACCCATCGACCCCCTCACGATAGCTAGGAAGGATATTGAGAAAAATATTCGTTTTTGTATTTAACACTGCCCTCACGTGCACAGACATAATTTTATTACGAATATCCATGACCAAAACTACTGCGATAAATTATTATTTGCGTCTTCGGAAAACTAAAAGGCAAATCTCCAAAATAGCACTTTTCTAAGTTTATCCTTTGAAAATTTTAATTTTTTTATTTTTCAAAATTTGAAATCTTATCCTCAAAACCTCATTTCTCAGCTCTAAACCCTAAACCTTAAATTCTAAACCCTAAACCTTAAATTCTAAACCCTAAACCTTAAATTCTAAACCCTAAACCTTAAATTCTAAACCCTAAACCTTAAATTCTAAACCCTAAACCCTAAACTCTAAACCTTAAACCCTAAACTCTAAACCCTAAACCTTAAATTCTAAACCCTAAACCCTAAATCCTAAACTCCACCATTTAACTCTAAACCCTAAGTTTGTGACTTTTGATAAAACATTAAGTGATATTTTTGTGACTTTTGACCTTGAATGCTAGTTTGGGAACAAAAACTTGATTTAGTGTTATTTTTGTCTTTTTCTCAAAACTAAATCAAACATCAAATTATTTATATTTGATACACTTTTTATTTAAAACACTCAAATATTAAAAATATTTTAGAAAATATCTTTATGCAAATTCTTTTACTTGATTAATAATTGATTATAAATTATTGTATATGTTAATTTCAAAAATTTATAATAATAAAATATTATTTTCAGATAATAACACAATATATCAAAATTATCTTATTTAAAATATGATATTATTATTTTTTTGTCATCTAAAATATGATATTATTATAATATACAAATATTTTTTATTTATTTAATATATATATATATATATATATATATATATATTCATTAAGATAACAATACAATATATAAGAATTATCTTTCTTCTTTTTAAAATGATATTATTAATATAAGTTCGTTTTTATTATAAATAAGTTATATTTAAGAATTTATTAAGAGTAACTTTGACATTAACCGGTCTAACTTTTAACGTAAGAACTCTGTTACGAAAAATCAATTCGCAAATAATAGTATAGATTTTATTTTTAATCTAAAAAAGTTTGGTTCTCGTGAATGCATACATACTAGGTGTTTTGTTCGCACATACAAGCATAATTATCTTATAACTATTTATTACTATTTATTATTAATTTAAAATATCATTATTTTAATTTTTTTTAAATAGTATAATTTTAATAAATTGTTTTTTATAAAAAAAACGGATTGGGCTAATGCATGTATCGATGTGTGCAAATTATTATATCCAAAGACCATAAAACAAAATTATTATCAAAACATGTTTTTCTTTTTAAGTTATTTTAATTATATTTCTATGATGAATTTATTCAATAAAGGTAATAATGTATTTAGTAAGTCTAACACTAACGTGAAAGTTCAAATGCGAAAAATCATTTTGCAAATAATAGTATAAATAGACTTATATGGATGATTTCTCTTTTAGCTATATGACACATGGATTAATCTGTTTAGCCTTTAAAACTCTTATTCTTGACCCTAAATATCTCCCGAAGGATATATGCTTTGGCTAAAGAGAGACTTAGGCAGCTATTTTTAGGCCATAATTTTATCCTTTCGTATATAAAAGAAGATTATTCATAATCATAAGATATGATGCCTTCATCACGGGCCATACTTTATATCTTATGTTGTCTTCATCACGGCACATCACTTATCATACTTATCTTCTGGAGACTTCAAAATTACCAATTCATGTTAACTCGTGAAAAAAGGCAGATTTTCCAATGTTTAATAGTGAAGTAGTGATTCTTGGATACATGAAATATTTCTTAAAGAACTTTAACCGAAAAAAGTTTAAACAACACTAAAGATTAGTACTTCAAATGTAGAATATTTTCTACTAAACAAACGTGATCTACACAAACACATGCGTATCTTAGGTTTCATTAATTATTACAACAATGGTTATCCTGATCCAAAAAGTTTATTCTATCAAACGTTCATTGTGTCTAGAGCCATCTTCACACACACATTAAAATATACACATAAATATCTATATATATATATATATATATATATATATATATATATATATATATCTTCATATAAATCATCATTTGAGTAAGCACAAAAACTAAGCAACAAGTCTTATTGTTGTAGAAACAGTGCCAAGAAGCAACGTTTTTTCTCATCAAATGTCTTCGTCTTACATATCATCAACCTACGAGCTGATGAAAGCCGGAGAACATCCAAAGAGAGCGGTGATGGTGGAGAATATTCCGGCGGCGAAGAAGCGGGCAGTGAAAGAACGTGACATCAACGAAAGTGCAGAGGCATTTATACAGAAATTCAGAAAGCAGCTTCTTCTCCAAACGGTTGGAATCAACTGTTAGTAACAGCAATGCTTAGTAGAAATCATCACCTATAAATCTCTCGTATCTGTGTGTGTGTGTGTGTCTATGTACTAAGAAAGAAATAAGTATCATAATGTTCTTGTTTATATAAAAAAAGAAGAACAGAATAAAACAGTGTCTTAAAAAAAGAACTTTCAGACAAACAGAAACACAGAGATGTGAATGAAGTTTTATATTGTTATAAAAAAAAAAAAAAACATACACAAGGCACGTTTCACAACATAAAACCAAGCTCAGGTCTGGTTCTAGTACTACTGAAGCTTCTTGATCCCAGGAAAGGAAGGAAGGATTGATATGAGAGCATCATTGTATCCTACAGGCTCTGTTTCGAAATTAGAAAACAATAAAAAAAATCATTAGGCAAAGAGTATTAAGAAAGGTTAAAGAATAATAAGAAGATAACACTTGCCTCCATCCTCTCTGAGTATTTTGACAACCTCGCCGGTAACATCAGACTGGAAGATTGATCAAGAAACAGACGAGCAATGTTAACAGACTTGGTGACAAGCAAGAGTTATAAGATGATTAATAATACATCAGAAATTGAAATAACCTCGATTGGAAACTGGCCACCGAGTTGTTCAATATAGCACAGAACTTGACCTTCTTTCACTTGGTCTTTCTGTCAAGCGTAAACAAAAGTCAAAGACAAGAGTAATGAGCGCCGTCTCCCCATAAAAATCAAACACTATCTTCTTGCTCAAGAAGATTGGGCTTTTACCTCTTTACATGACGAAGGAGTGCGTTTACCCTTTATGGTTTTGGATCTCCTGAAGAACCCTACCTGCATATCCCCCACACAGCATTTAGATTTGGTGACTTTCTGACATTTATTTAGCCTTTTAAGTTGTGTGGTCTCTTACTTTTGGAGATTGGAGAATCACCAAACCCTGATCAGCAGCTGAGGATGTTGGTTTTGTGATAGCCAGTGAAGTAGAGGAAGCTGATCCATTCGAATCAACACCCTCCGTGGTTGCACTTGCAGCAACGGCAGCAGGAATGGGCTGAGGTTGTGGTGGACTACTGTTGTTGTCAGCTAAGTTCCTTGCTACATATAGGCGGAAACCCCCCAGCTATTAGCGTGTGCAAATGAAAGACGTGGAAGATATTAGAATAACAATCCTTTAAAAGAACTTAGCTGAGCACTACTAATCAAAAGAGCAATAATATAACTACAGAGCCCTTACTTTCAATTCAAACTCTGCAATTGATGAGGAGTCGCATATTTCAGTTACAAGAGCTTCCACCTACAAGATCGAATAAAGGAATCAAACCAAATGTTTTTTATTTTTTATTGTGCAAAGTACATTCCTATAAAGCATGTTCCCATAGAGTCAAAAATCAAATCAAAATCCCACCTCAGAGGGCTTGGGAACAAGCTGAGCGTTCAATGGAGATGGCTTGGTCATTTCAGCATCTTCTACTTCAACAGTAGCTATTGATATAAAATTGTTAATTGAGAAAACATTTAAGGAGAAATAAGAGACATACCCTTCTACGCACAATGTGAAACACTCGGTGCATCTATCATAGAAGAAAGACCTAGAGATCATAAAGCATAGAGAGATAAACGTACCTGCAGATTCAGCAGCTGTGACAGTAGACGCTTGGGGAGCTTTCACAGAACCAAGAGTTGCCCTGAGACTCAAGTACTTAACCGGCCTTTGACCAATCAACACTCTTTGATTGCATGGTATCTGTAAGCTTCCAGATCTTACTCTACTGAGGTCTACTGCTGAGATTTTAATCTTAGGAACTCCTAGGCTACCTGAAATAGACACCGAGGTCTCGTTTACACCCTCAAATCCGAGATAGCTCTAGAAGCATTCAGTATGAAAATCTCATGGTATCTGTATTGATTGGATTTATAAGAAACTAATAGTCATTATTTAATTAAATTACAGAGAGTGTAAATGACAAATGATTAAATTAGATTAAGCTTAATTCAATGTAAAGGAAGCAACTTTGAACTTAAGATCACAATTCACAGCATAAACCAAATCAAATCAAATCAAATTGTTCAAATGAAGTCCCCAAAGTTTCCATATTTTTCGATGAATATCATTCTATGAGAGAAGATAAAACTATGAAATCATCCAAGTTTTTGAATGTGAGAACAAGAACCTGGTCTCGTGTTAAGAACTCGTATGATTAGACAAGACAGCAAAAGACAGGTGAGAGAAACTTACAGGAAGCCATGAAGGAGGGAAGGCAAGGATTCGTGACAGAGAATGTAAGGCAGAGAGGGATGAGATTATTGAAACCGATACGAACGAGGGTCGAGCGAGGGCGAGAAGACTCTTGATTAAATCAAAAAAAAAAAAAAATTTGAGGTGAACGCTCTTTGTTGGTTGGGTTAGCTCATTCGATACAACCAGAGTGTCTTTGTACAGCTAAGCACGAAAGACTAAACTTTTCTTTTATTTGGGCTTTTCTAGCCCATTAATTGTTAATAGGTAAAATATACACTTATTAGATGTTAATGAATTTTTTTAATCTAACTTATATTTAAAAATAAAATTTATTAAATATTATAGATTTTACTATTTTCTTACTAATATTTAATATAAATTTGATGTATGTTAAATCAATTTGTATAAAATTAATAAAAATGTTATAAAATTGTATAATTATCAAAAATTTAGCCTAAAAAATATTTATAATATTTTTAGATATATATAATAAACTAATGATCTTACGATTAGATATTTAATATTTTTTAAATTGTAGAAATTTTTGAAAGTTTTGGTGATACAAAATGTATAATTATACAAAAGTAATAATATTTCAAAATTTGAAATGTTATATATGAATATATTTATTTTATAGATGATGTATGGGCTATTACCATATTTTAAAAAAGTTTACCAAAAAAGAATATCAATATTAAATGTAATATATGAATTATTACCATATTCTAATAAGTTTGCCAAAAATATAAATCAACATTAAATAAAATTATCCATGTCATATTTTTTCGGAAGCCATGTCATCAATTTCATTAGTCATGTCATATTTGTTTTGTGAAATTGATTGTAGAGATAACATGTGGCAAAATCACTTCTCAAATATAGTTTAGGGGATACCCATAGGATTAACTAATCCAAACTTTAGGGTTTAGAGTTAAAAGGTGGAGATTTGAGATTGAGATTTAAAAATTTCATAAAAAATAAATACTAAAAATTTGAAAATAAAAATTTTTAAAATATTTTTAAAAAATATTTTTGAATTACAAAAAGAAAATTTGAAAAAGGAATAAAAAATAATTTCAAAATCTTTTTTTTTAAATTATAAAAAAGTTTGAATTTGAAAACATATAATCTAAAACTTTTTAAAAAATATATTTTTTAATTTTTTATTTATATTTTTTATTTATATTTTATATAATAATTGCATCAAGTAATTTCGTGTTTGTTTAACATAAATGTATATTCATTTTTCACTTAAACAAAACTTTTGAATATTTAGTTAATGTCGTGTTTATTTTAAAATTAAATTTATATTTATTTTTAACTAAAATGAACTTTTAAAATATCTAACTAATTTTCTAATTATAACTAAACACATGTACAGTTTTGTATTAATCTACGATATTAATTTTATATAATATTTTTCAATAAATTTTTTGATCTTTCACCAGTAAAATTTTTCAATTTAGAATTTTGTATCACATGATTTAAAATATGAAAAATTTAAAATAAATAAATTAAATTATTGCATGTGAACTATAAAATTGTTGTGTTTTAAAATGTTATATTAAAAAAAATTAGTAATATGGTTAATATTACAATTAATCATGTAAAACAAATAATTATGTGTATAAAAATAAAATAATCACCCGCACGGTTGTGCGGGTCAAGACCTAGTATAATCTAAAACTATAAAAAAAATTATTTTTTTATTTTTTTTTATTTTTTTATATATTTAGGTATTAGGGTCTTTTAGCTATTAAATAAAACATTTTGGTCATTTTCCTCCTTGTAGTCTATTTTTGTGATCAAAACTTGAAAATTGTCTATTTAGGAGAATTGCCCTAGCCCATGTATATGGTTTGTAAAAAATTCATAAAATTATAAAATTATTAAATTTGTTCTTACGGGGTCTAACCGGTGACCAAGGAATGAAAAAGAATAATGCATTTTTTATTATTTCTTTTTAATTTTATCATTTATAAGGAATAGTTTTTCATTTTTATTCTTTCTCATTCTTTTTATTCTAGAGGAATATAGAACAAATTTGTTCCTCCCCAAAATTGATAAGGAATAATTTTTCTTTTCATTCATATAATTTTATTCATTTGCATTTTTTCCAATTTATTTCCTCTAATGGTCACCGGTTAGACTCAAGTTTGTCAATCTTCAATTTTTTGTTTTTACCTTTCGTCACTAATTCTCCGTTAGATTCAATTTTGGACGTAAATCTTAAATTAAAATATCCAGATATTTATATAAAGGATATTTACACACGTTTAAGAACACTTTATCCAACGTTGTTTTCTTAAACTAAAAAATGGTTATACTGAACACACTTGGATGCATGCAAGAACCTTCATACTTGAACTATCGCAAGCAATTTTAAATTCGGATTGTTTAATTATTTTTCCTTTAATATATTTGGTTGTGTATATAAAATTCTACTTACTATTGCACATTTTTTTATAACCACAAATTACTATTGCACATTTACGCTCAATAGGTTGACAACTTGTAATAAAAGTGTATTAACATTAGAAACTTATGTGATTGATATAGTATACTGTAATATATCAATCAATTGTTTTGACAAAAGATAGATATATTACACATAGACGGCCCTATATTATATAGTCTGCGTTGAAAAGGCTGGACAACAAAAGAACAAAAATGACAAGAAAAAGTAGCAACTCATGTATAAACAATAAGCCATGAAATTGTGAAGAGAATCTTCTTTTAAGAAAGACATGCAGCGTACAATGGTCAGAATAACAAAGAAAATTACTACAATCGCCAGGGAAAACGATTTGACGTGGTAAGTATTTTCATTGGCTAGTTGTCACACGTATAACAAGGCTAATTATATGTGGAGGTGCATACATTGATACATAGTTTTTGTTGTAAAACTGGACCGGATAGAGCAGGGTCGCAGCTAATAATTTGAGAAATAGTGTAATAAATGGAACACTGGATTTAACGTGGAAAACCCCAAAGGGTAAAAACCACGGACAAGGTAGAAGAATTTATTACGAGAAAAATAATAGGAGTTACAACCTCTCAATTATAACGGAGAAATCGATTAATAATTTTCTCGTTATAATAGGAGAAAATACCCAAAC